>NC_057809.1:325600905-325798367 GCF_018294505.1 Triticum aestivum
GCGGTTTGCTAACATGCGGTCCCATGTGTCAGTGCTTTACAAAGCCGATCTGCGTCCCACATGAGGCAGAACAACGGCAGAAGCAACACGTGGTTAACTTGAAGAAGATGAGGGAGAAGCGGATTCAGCAACGAGTGAAATTATGGTTGCTTCGTCCCTCCAACTTCTTTTTTTGCTAGCATTATTATTACTTCGTCCCTCCAACTTAACTGCGGGAAAGGTGCAACTTTGTGATTTGACGCCTCATTGCTCATTACTACGCCGGCGCCATGACTGGGGTGCTTCACCCCTACTGCTCTGCACTGTATTTCGGTATGGCACGTGGACCCGGTAGCTTGATGTCCCACATGTCGGCGAAAGGGACTAGAACATTTATGAAAGCGAGCGCTCTACTCTTACGATGGAGGAGTACATGACACGGGGGCCCAATGAACTATCACTTGTACTGTATAGTACTATAGTTTTCCTATTTCGCATGATCCGTCGATACAAACCCGATTAAACAGGAAAGGGCGGGATTTTTCCTGTGCGGTAGATGATACTGGCCATACATTTCAAAGGCTATTTTAATGTATGCAAATTGAATAATTAAGTAACAATATGATATCTAGTAAAACTAAAAAAACAGATGATTTATTGTGTTAGAGTGTAGTAGTAGTGTTGTATTGCATAGTTGTTACATGTAACATGCGAGAACGTGTAGAGATGTAGTTTTGGAGGGCCTACAGAGAGAAAGCATAATACAGTCATTGAACTTCAAAATATGCTCATTACAGTCACTATATACGTTTTGCGGTGATTATACGGTCACTTGCTCACCGTTCAGCATCGGATTGCACTTTGTTGACCGGCCAAATAGTCTGCGTGGCACCGTGTTGACTAGTTACATTGACCATGTTCCTTATGGGTCCCACCTATCAGTTCAGATAGGAAAAAGGTCAGATAAACACAAATTTATTCAGGCGCGACAAGACTCCAACCCGTGCACGAGTATCACCTGGTTGTGTATGTGTCTGTCAAGGCCTGATGTGTGCGCATGCACGTGTAGGTTGAGCACTTAGTGTGAGAGTGTGTGTTGGTAGTGTGGTGTGTGCATGCATGCGTGTGTGTGTGCGTGTGAGTGTTGCATGCGTGCGTGGCTGCGTGTGTACGTGTGAGTGTTACGTGTGTGCATGGCTGCATGTGTTCATGTGAGTGTTGCATGCATGCAGTTCGTGTGCACGCGTGCGTGTGTGTATAATTACCACACCAGCTCCTGTGTGTTAAAACAGACAGCTGAGCATACCAATATAAGGCCACCTTGTCTGTTGTGCCCGCGGTCATGACTTCGAACCACTACCCAATATTTTTTTGTCGTTTGTTTTCATTCTTACTAGCAAGATGCCCGTTCGTTGCATGTAACATCAAGATGCATTTGTATGACTACTTTATCTTGTGAGAGAAAAGGATGAACGAGGGAAGGCCTTATTTGCAAATGTGGAGAGGTGTGTGGGTACCTTTTTGCAAAATTGCCATAGTTTCCTTCCTATCCGTCAGATATAAATCGGACGACCTATATTGCAGGATGGCAGGCACACCATCATCACCAACTCTGTTTTTTTATAAGAGTGTAGTATAGTTATAAGAGTGTAGATGTAGAGTAGATACAAGCCGACAGGTGGGCCCAATGGTAGTGAGATAATGCGATGCAACACTAGAGGTGCCACGTGGAGCATTTAACTGGTCAACTAGTCATGTCTTGAGCAAATATAGAGCTGTACGGTGAGCCCATGACTGTATAATAACCAAAAAACGTAAATGGTGATCGTAATGAGTGGATTCTGAACTCCAATGTATGTATTGTGCTTTTGCTTCAAATACAATGATCGTCACTGTATATATCGCGAGAGAAAGATGAAACATGCATGAATGTGCTGGGGGCTTACTTTTAGAGGACCTGAAGATAGTTTGTGTGCATACGTGAAAGGGGCGTAGAGGGGGTGTATGCGATGGAGAGAGAGATGCTCTTCGTTTCTCTTTATTATGACTAACTTTGTATATAGTATACAAATATAAAAATTCACAGTGCGAAATAAATATCATTGTGGGCACCATGCAATGCAAATTAAAGTTCATACTCCTCCATATAACTTTGTAATGTTGTATATATTCCGAAATTCTAAAAAAATTGGCCACACTTTATTCAAAAGGAATGTTGTATGCGAAATAAACGTGAAGAGAGGGCTTTTTAGATCAATGGAGTACGCGATGTAACATGTGTGAATGTGTAGTTGATGTATTTGGCAGGGCCTAGAGAGGTATGTGTGTGTATTATGTATTCGATAGAGGCATGGATAGAGGGGCCAGCAGGGGAAGGGGGGCATGGGAGAGATAGCACGAGAAATGAGAGAGGTCTAGAGAGAGAGAGAGAGAGAGAGAGAGAGGAATATGATGTCACGGCGAGGGATTCCCTTGAGTGTGTATATGCAACTAGGGAGGGGATAGAGGCACGAGGAGGATTTTTTTGTGTGGTGTCTGTGCTGGTATGTGTGGGTGTGAGAAGATAACGAGACCTGGGGGCACAGGGTGTGTCACCGTGTGAGGTCCGGTGGGTCGAGGTGAGGCCCTTGGTTCGGTTCCGTCCTGCGCCACATTGGTCGGCCCGTGACGCATTTAGGGAGACCCATGCATGACTAGTCGTACAAGACAAAGATAGAAGAATTGTGAAGGACTTTGCGTGTCCACTGACAAAGCCGGCTAGGATTTGTAACCCTAGGTTCTTGGACTAAGGTAGCCCCTTATCTCTGATATTACTATTCATCCAACCTAACTTTAAGGGGCATCCTACAGAATGCTCTACTAGAATCATACTCGTCGATTAGGAAGAGAGGTGTGAGACAATGCGTGAGAGACATGCCTAAAGATAATGTGCGTCCAGGAGACACGTAGGCAGGTCTATGTATATAGAAAGGGTCGATGGGGATTGTGCATGTGTATGCTTGTGAGAGGAAGAGTGCTTATGATAAAGGTTAGTGAAAATAGTCATAAATGGTTACGAGAGGGAGGGAGGGTTATATCGAGAGCATGTCTGCGAGAAAGACACCTCGGGAGAGAGTGTGTGAGCATGTGTGAGAGACCACCGATGGACAGTGAAACTACACGTAAAAGACTGATGTACACATTGATTAAAGATATAAATTGTATCCAAATATTAGAATGCGATCATGATATTTGCAATTCGCGTAAGGAATGATCATTGATCCATCATACATCTAGATTCTATCGAATTTGAGCATGTCTATGTTATTATTCGACATAATTGATCCACATAGTTAATATTTTGAACTCCAGACAATGCATCGCTTTAGCAATCGAATATAAACATGAGTATAGTTCATGTGTGTGTAAAGCACATTATACATACAAAAGTTACACAATGAACATTATAAATAGATAGCTATGAACTAGCATACATTTGAATTCAACTTAAGGTGGTTTAAAAAAATCGAATCCAACATGAAGTCCATTCAATTATTTGAATTCGATATCATGGCATTTGTAAATCATACCTAAATTATGGGAGCACCAATCTTTGCTCTGATTTTGTACATAATAGCATATATAGTCGTGTACAAAATAGATTCAAGTTTAGCTCCTCCATTCCAAAATAATCGTAGTTATAGGATTTTCAAGTGTCAAAATTTCAAAAAAGTGGATAATTTAATGAGGTTTTCAAACAAACAAGGTCAAATTTGACGTTGTCTATTTAGGTCAATCCATAAAGTTCAAGAGTACTCTAAACGTGAATGCTTCTGTTTCATAATTTTGAACGAAGCACCAAAAGAGCCTCTACTCGCCCGAAACCGCGTGAGACCAATGTTTGGTAGTAGAAGGAAATTACTTTTCTAACTCCGACCCGTGAAACCTACCGGCCCGACGTCCAAAGGTCTAAACCGGGGTAGGTTTGTAGCTTCATCTAGACGTCACACAACCGCCTCTGAAAAACATTCATACACAATGGCCGCCTAAGCACACATGCGCGTGACCGAAATCGCTCCCGCCCACTATTTGGGACACCTGGGATTACCATCCTACCCCCGACCCACAGTAGGTCCAAAATTTAAGAGGGGGGCAAAGTTTGTACTTTCCCCAAATTTCAAACAAGCACGTCCCATCTGTTCAAAAAAGCCAAAAACAAGCGCGTCCTAGACCGAAACATGGTTCTCCTTTAGCTCCCCCCGCCCCCCGTCCGATTCCGCATTCGTACTCCGTGAGTGCTAAAACTACATCTCCACCAGCCGAGAAACCCTGGCGCCCTCCGTCCGCCACCCCATCCCACCCATCAACCGCCGCCCTCCTCCATCACGCCGGAGCCGATACCCCGACGTCGTCATCCACCGCAACCTCAACTACAACGCTCTCCAAGGCTAGTAGTTGAAGCCGAGGCCGAGCCATCCGTACCCGAGCCAGTTCAACCACGCCGTCCTGCGCCTCACCGTTGCCGCTCCAACTTCACCACCGTCCACCACACCAGAGCTGTTCCTACTACGCCGTCCTTCGCCGCCTCGGATCTGCTTCCCCTCCGCCGACATACGGCCATGGCAACACAGTCAACAATTTGGCCATGGGTTTGTCCAAGCCTGCACCCTCCTCCAAAACATCAGTTTCCTCGGCGAAAAGAAGAAGATTGGCGCGACATATGGAGGCGACCACACTAGCAACCGAAAATGGTACTCCTCTTGCTTTATTCGTGTCTGCTTGCACGGTATTCTTCCCACATAAGACACTAGTTGACTGCTTCTCCTTGATACTAGATGTTCCTAGTAACTCGCTGTCGGTGTCAAAACTGACGAATCTCGGGTAGGGGGTCCCGAACTGTGTGTCTAAGGTTGATGGTAACAGGAGGCAGGGGACACGATGTTTTACCCAGGTTTGGGCCCTCTTGATGGAGGTAATACCCTATGTCCTGCTTGATTGATATTGATGAGTATGAGGATTACAAGAGTTGATCTACCACGAGGTCGTAATGGCTAAACCCTAGATGTCTAGCATGTATGATTATGATTGCCTCTACGGACTACACCCTCTGGTTTATATAGACACCGGAGGGGCCTAGGGTTGTATAGAGTTGGTTTACAAAGGAAGGAATCTACATATCCGAGCACCAAGCTTGCCATTCACGCAAAGGAGAGTCCCATCCGGACATGAGAAGAAGTCTTCTGTCTTGTATCTTCGTAGCCCATTAGTCCCGCCGATGTTGCATAGTCCGGATGCCCGAGGACCCCTTAATCCAGGACTCCCACAGTAGCCCCTGAACTAGGATTCAATGATGATGTGTCCGACGCGCAGATTGTCTTTGGCATTGCAAGGCGGGTTCCTCCTCCAAATACTCCAAAACAGCCTTCGAACACAGAAAACATGTCCGGCTCTGCAAAACGAGTACCACACACACATGCACACACACACACACACACACACACACACACACACGCGCAGAGAGTATAATATTTTACGAGTCCAATCCACTGACAACTTTTGTAGCATGACATCACGTCATTGCCTGTTCATTAATTCAAACCGTTTTTAGCCTCCCGCTCCATGTTTCAAGATGTGGTTTCATTGGCACGTCTTGTCGAAGCAGAGATTGTGTCCCCTTATTGTGGGATTCTCATCAATACGGGCGTGGGTAATCCAACCATGCCGTCTGCACGACCCTTGGGGAATAGGTGAGTTTTAAGGCAAGTGTGGAGGTGCTTGATATTCGCAGCCTTTATAAAGGGATAAGGATTTCACCTTTTCACCCACACCCTCTTCCTCTCTGCTCATCCATTCTTGAGCTCCAGCGCCCGAGCTTCCACCTCAAAAAAGCACCCTAGCCATGTCCGGATCTGGAGTGCAGGGCAAGTGGATGGTTTCCTCCGTCAAGGAGAAGGACATCACCAAGCTCCGGGAGGTTGGGTTCTTAGCCCAGGAAATCGCCCACCGGCTTCCAGCAAAGGAGCAAATCATCCCCACCCCGGAGCCCCATGGGAGGGTGGTATTCATCCCCCACTTCCTCTGCGGATTGGGATTCCCTCTCCACCCATTCGTCTGCGGACTCATGTTCTACTACGGGCTGGATTTCCATGATCTGCCCCCAGCTCCTTCCTCAACTTCTCGGCATTCATTGTCGTGTGCGAGGCCTTCCTTCGCATCCCACCCCACTTCGGATTGTGGTTAAAGATATTCAATGTGAAGCCGAAGGTGGTGGGTGGTCAACATGCAGAGTGCGGAGGCGCCATGGTGAGCATGATGCCCAATGTCTCATGGACCAAAGGTACCTTCGTGGAGACCGTCAAGGGGTGGCAACATCAATGGTTCTACACCACAGAGCCTCGCGACGCCACCTAGGCCGCGGCTCCCGAATTCCAGTCTAGTGCCCCGATGCGGCTCACCTCCTGGCTAGAGAAGGGCCTGGACCGGTCTTCGTCGGACGAGCTGATAGCGCTTCAGACGCGCATCAGGAGCATGGTGGACAAGAACATCAAGCTTGTCAATGTGATCCAGGTGATGCTTGCTCGCCGGATCCTTCGGTGCCAAAGCCAGACTTGCCATTTGTGGGAGTTCGATCCGGCCAAGCACCAGACCTTGCAATAGTTTTTTGGGACTACACACGAACACATCTGGAAGGTACTCTTTAAGGCCAACGAGATGTGGCCGGCGACGACCGAGGACCGCGGGCACGACCTGGCCCATCCCGCCAGTTCGGTAAGTTTTTCGCATTTCAAGGTGTATCCTTTACTTGCATACTCAAGGAAGCCGCCTAAGCTTCCCCATTTATTTTTATCAGGGCAGGACAAAGAAGGCGGAGCAAATCCAGTGTCCGGCTCCGCTGCCTGAAAACCCAGCAATCCCTCTTCTGACAAAGATGCTGGTTCCGGCGCCCTACCAAGCACCGGAGAAGAAGGCCAAGAAGAAGGCCAAGGAGACCAGGAGTGGTCTCCGCCATAAGGGCACTTCGAACGTGACGTCCGAAGACGCCGAGACCCACTCCTCCCACACCGAGGACGACGAGGAGGAGGAGGAAAGCAACTCTCCCCCGGAAGGGGGGGGGGAGGAAGAAAAGGGTGCCCCCCACGCATCTGGAGGCAGAGGTGTCCAAGAAGGGGAAGGTCTCCACTGCGGATAACTGCGCGCGGGACATTGATATCAGCTTCGAGTGGCGCCCTAGGGATAAGCCCCTAGCCGAATCGTTAGTACTCAAAGACGCACATATATATCCAGCTTCTTTACTTCATGGTTTTAACATGTTGAATTATGCACTGCAGTCCGACTCGTTCCGACTTCTAGCGATCCTCATCTTCGGGGAATTCGCTGGATCCGACGGTAATGGACATCGGGTCCCTTCCGGCGACCTCTTCTCCCAAGGCCATGGATGACACCGAGGTGCTGTCTCGAAAGACCTCCCCTGGCCAGGGAGAGACACAGGAGGCCGTCAGGGTGGCGCCAGAGGGTGAACCCTCGACCACCGGACACATGGGGGAGCAAATCCCCATGAAGACTAGCGATGGGGGCCGTATCCAATCCGGCCCCCAGCCGAATACAATTCTGGAGACCTATATGGCTTCGGAATCCGGCAAGCAGCCTCCTTCGAAAGAAGGAGGTGCACCAATTCCACCGGTGACCTCTGTCCATCCAGAGGCACCGAATACTCTACTGGAAGCGTTGCGAAGAGCTTCCATTGTTGAGGAACACCATACCCTCATGGGTACGGTGGTTGAGAGGATTAAGTCCGCAAAGAGCGGACTGACCGAAGCCTGCACAAGCCTTCTAACAGGATTTGAGGTATGAATTCGCAATTTATGCAAAAGGAATGTCATAGTATAGACAGTAGCCCCTGAGACACTGTCCTGTGTTCGAAAAGAAAATTCGGACAGAGGATGAACTAATTTTTGCAGGAGACTAACCATACCTGTCTATGTGAATAAGCAGGCGTCTTTGTTGGCTGCGACCTCTCATGCTGCTGAGGTCTCCGGACTGATGCAGAGTCTGGAGCGGACCGAGGAAGAGCTCGGCCGCATGAAAAAACAACTAGAGGACCATCAAGGTATGCCATGACCTTGTGTAGATTCAGAAAGGATGAATGATTTGTGTTGACCATGGTGCTATGATATTTTGTAGGAGCGGGGACCGAGGTGGAGACCCTCAAGAAGGTGTTGGCCAAAGCCTAGGAGAGAGCGGCAAAAGAACAAGCCGCTTGCGAAAAATACGAGGCCAGGGTTGGTGAGGTCCAGCAGGAGCTCTAGGACGCCATGAAGAAATGCGAGTCCCTGGAGAGCAATATTGCGGACCAAGAGTCTGAACTTGCCAAGGCGCGCGAAAGCGCACACGATGTCCGGGTTGAAGCCCAGGGCGCCCTCCAGGAAATCTAGGAGGCCAGAAAAATCGAGGCGGGTAAGGCCTTTATTATGCAGAGCAAGTATGTGAAGAAAAGGTTCCTCTTACTGACCTGGATTTGGAGTTCTCCAGGGGCATTTGCGTATCTGCCGTGAAGTGTTGCCAACGTTGCGGAATTCTTGCGAGCTGAAGAGGGGAGCTCAATGGAGAAGCTGTTCTGGTCGCAATACCTTGTGCTAGAGCATCCGGTGCCCTTTAGCGATCATCTGAAACAGCTGACCGAACTGCATAGGGTGGCCGAACTGGCCATGAAGGATTTGATAATCTGTCTATAGCCTACCAAAGCCATACCCATCGCTACTTCGGGCTCGTGAAGCGGCTGGTCAATGCCTGCCCTCGGCTTGACGCCATCAAGCGGTCGGTCTGCCTTCAAGGTGCACGGATGGCCTTCGCCCGTGTCAAGGTGTAGTGGGAGAAGATGGATGCTGTCAAGCTCGTGACCGAGGGACCGCCCGCGGGCGAGGAGCACTGCACACCCGAGCGGTATTTTGATGATGTCCTGAAGGGATCCCGCATTGTAGAGGGCCAGTGTTGAAAAGACATTATATTTGAATGAAGTCATTCATGTTATCCCTTCCTCTATTATGAAACAAAGTCGTTATGTAATATAATGTTTGTTGTTTGAAAATTTTACCTCCTGTGTGGCCGTTTTGTTAAAACTGAGAGATGGCCAGTCGTCGGTTTCAACCCCCGCGTAGGTAGTACAGGGGTGTTCTGGATGGAATCTAAACACTCTTGATCCAAGAGTTTGGTCCTTGAAGGATGTGTTTAGCGCAACTAACTAGGCAATCGGACTATGTGGCTTTATCACCCTCACTTAGCCATAGGAGTTTGACAATAGAAAATTAGGCGCATCCCCTAGTTAGTATTTAAATTGGACTAGGGTGATGTAGACACCTGATCGGGTAAAGGCCGATTCGTCGCATTATGCAGAAAAAGTCGCAAAAGATTTGTAACCTCCGAGTAGCTGACCAGCTCTCGCCGTATCATGACAATCAATTTTCGGCTTTCTCTACTGAGGTGTTTGCTTGGATAAACCAGAAACACAATCGCAGTAGTTCTCCCTTTACTACCCTAGTCGATAGGACGGAATGTAAGGTAGCAAGCACAGGAGCCGGGCAACCCAGCTATTGACCAGAGACATGATTCGGAGCCAATGCATATAATGCTAAAATTCGGGGTGCCGAACTGTACTGTAAAAAGTGTTCGGACTTTGTTGCCGTAGTACAGGGCACAATGAAGCCGTTGACAAATCAAAGCGTACCAAAGTGTACGGGTGCAATCGATAAGAATAATAAAATGAAGTAGTAAGCTAGTGCCACGTAAGTTGGGCCACAAACGGTTTCCATTATAATTTGATTGATATGTCAAAGCGTATTTGTACAAATTGTGTGATAAGCAACATGGCTATTTGACATGCCAGGACCAAGGGGGAGCTGCGTGCGGGTCCTGAAAACATGTAGAATGATCGCTAAGAAGAACATCTAGAGATTCCCCCACACGTATGTGCTGCTTGCCGCCTTGGTATATCCGTCCTTCAAAAGGACCGATGATCAGGCCATCGAGAGGGGCCTGTAGAGAAGAGACCAAAGAATGGTAAAAATGAAGAGGAAAAGTATGTGCGGGAGCCGCGTGATGGACCACAATCAAGTTACGCCTCCGTCTATGCCCATGGTATTTTGAGTGCGTAGTTATGTACGTGCGGTACGTACGCCACCATTTGGTCGGGACTGAGACGGAGGCCGAATTGCTAGTCGAGCTCATGACGAGCTGGACTGTCCTGCTGCAGAGTAGTCCGGACTCTCTTGACAGTGTATAGGGGCTTGGCCGCCGAATTAAGGTTCTGCTTGGTAAGGCCGCTCTATACTTCTGCTGCCACGGCTGCGGTGTGCTCCTCAGTACGGAGGGAGTACTCCGTATTTCCATTGACTGTTATGACACCGCGTGGTCCAGGCATCTTAAGTTTGAGATACGCATAGTGTGCCACCGCATAGAATCGAGCAAATGCAGTTCGTCCGAGCAGTGCGTGATAGCCGCTGCAGAAGGGGACGATGTCAAAGATCAATTCGTCACTTTGGAAGTTGTTCGGGGATCCGAAGATAACTTCCAATGTGATTGAACCCATGCAACGGGCCTCTACACTTGGTATTACTCCTTTAAAGGTAGTTTTTGTGGGCTTGATCCTTGATGGATCGATGCCCATTTTGCAGATTGTATCCTAATAGAGCAGGTTGAGGCTGCTTCCACCATCCATGAGGACTCGTGTGAGGTGGAATACATCAATAATTGGGTCAAGGACCAGTGCGGCTGAACCACCGTGACGGATACTGGTCGGATGGTCCCTTCGATCGAAGGTGATCGGGAAGGACGACCATGGGTTGAATTTTGTGGCGACTGGCTCTATTGCATAGACGAACCTGAGCGCACGTTTGCACTCCCTCTTAGGTATATGGGTAGCGTATATCATGCTCACCGTTTTAACCTTGGGGGGAAACTTGTAACGCCCACAATGCGGCTATATCTCCCACGTGTCGGGGCACGACTTAGAGGCATAGCCGCATGGTGGTTTTGTCTCAAGAGGGGTAATCTTCACACAATCCCATGTACTGAATAAGAAAGGGATAAAGAGTTGGCTTACAATCGCCACTTCACACAATACATAAATAATTCATACATCATTCAAATACACTCATAGACTGACTACAATCGAATAAAAGGAAGATAAACCCCAAATGCTAGATCCCCGATCGTCCCAACTGGGCTCCACTACTGATCATCAGGAAATGAAAGATAGTAACGACCGAGGTCCTCGTCGAACTCCCACTTGAGTTCGGTAGCATCGCTTGCACTGGTATCATCGGCACCTGCAACTGTTTGGAAGTATCTGTGAGTAATGAGGATTCAGCAATCTCACACCCGCGAGATCAAGACTATTTATGCTTGTGGGTAGGATGAGGTAGTGAGGTGGAGCTGCAGCAAGCACTAAGCAAGTATGGTGGCTAAGTACACAAATAAGAGTAAGATGAGAAGCTACGCAACGGTCGGGAAGCTATAAGTGATCAAGAAGTGATCCTAAAACTACTTATGTTCAAGCATAACACAAGACCGTGTTCACTTCCCGGACTCCGCCGAAAAGAGACCATCATGGCTACACATGCAGTTGATTCATTTTAATTAAGTCAAGTGTCTACAACTGGATATTAACAAATTCCCATCTGCCACATAACCACGGGCACGACTCTCGAAAGTTTATACCCTGCAGGGGTGTCCCAACTTAGCCCATCACAAGCTCTCACGGTCAACGAAGGATATTCCTTCTCCCGAAAAGACCCGATCAGTCTCAGAATCCCGGTTACAAGAAATTTCGACAATGGTAAAACAAGACCAGCAAAGTCGCCCGAATGTGCCTACAAATCCGATAGGAGCTGCACATATCTCGTTCTCAGGGAACGCCGGATGAGACATCCTACGAGTAAAACCAACCCTCAAGTTTCCCCGAGGTGGCCCCACAGTCTACTCGGTTTGGACCAACACTTAGAGGAGCACTGGCCCCGGGGGGGGGGTGTTAAAATAAAGATGACCCTCGGGTCTACAGAACCCAAGGAAAAAGACTTAGGTAGGAAAATGTTAAACCAAGGTTGGGCCTTGCTGGAGGAGCTTTATTCAAAGCGAACTATCAAGGGCGTCCCATAGCCCTAACCGCGCAAGGAACGCAAAATCAAGGAACATAACACCGGTATGACGGAAACTAGGGCGGCAAGAGTGGAACAAAACACCAGGCCTAAGGCCGATCCTTCCACCCTTTACCAAGTATATAGATGCATTAATTAAAATAAGAGATATTGTGATATCCCAACATATCCATGTTCCACCATGGAACAAACTTCAACTTCACCTGCAACTAGCAACGCTATAAGAGGGGCTGAGCAAAAGTGGTAACATAGCCAAACAACGGTTTGCTAGGAAGGTGGGTTAGAGGCTTGACATGGCAATATGGGAGGCATGATATAACAAGTGGTAGGTAGCGCGACATAGTGATAGAACGAACAACTAGCAAGCAAAGATAGAAGTGATATCGAGGGTATGGTCATCTTGCCTGCAATGTTCTCAGAGTTGTCGAAAGCTTGATCCTTGTTAGCGTACTCAATAGGTTCCTCGTTCACGTACTCGTCTCCTGGCTCTACCCAAAGCAAGAACATAAGCAATGGAACAACAATCAATCACGGTGCAATGCACAAGCAACATGATGCAATACGTGGCATGATATGCAATGCATTTGCGTGCTCCGGAAGGGAAATGATGATCAAGGCATCAACTTGGCAAACTAAGTATCCACTGGAAAGATGATGTGATTTCAGTCGAAATCGATATAATGATCACCGGAAACGGATGCATGGTTTGCAAATGACAAGCAAAACAAGAATGACGCAAATCTGTGATTAACAACATGATAGCACTTAGAATGCAACAAGAAACTAAGCTACTGCACTCCAACATAGCAACAAAAGCATATGGAAGTGAGGTACAAGATATGCTTAACAAAACATGAACAATGAGCCATGGCTAAATCACACTAGAACAGGTTCAAACAAGCATGGCAAAAGTACAAAAGATATCAGCTTCACAGACTTTGTGAAAATACTAGCATGTCAAAAACAACATCAGGAAGCAATGTTTAGAGCAAGCAAACGACATGCTACAAGAACATATCGTAGTAAACAAAGGCATGACATGTTTCTACTAAATGCATAGAACAAAACTCCCTTACTGATCATGAGCCAAAAAGGAACAGAAAATATGATGGCACCCATGTAAACATAGCAAGTTATATTAACAGTTTCAGACTTTGTGAAATTCACGACATGGCAGAAAACAGATTCATGATAGCAACTTTGCAAGCTCATGCCACTCACCACAAAACATTACATGAAAAAACAAGCATACCAACAGTAAGAAGACATGTCCATGAAGCGAACATGGCAATATCAAGTTCATAGGATGCATGGATCACTAGCAAAGCACATGGCAATATGGATTAACATGTTAACAATCTGCCAGGAACATTATTTAGCAAAAATAGAGAAAGAAAATGACATGCTCGAGCACTCCATAATTTCAACCAGAGGCATTAATGGATATAGCATAACCACATGTTCAAAACATCCTTAGCTAAGTATCTCAAAATAAGCATGGATCTCATGATGGCAACAAGTTTACATGGCATCAAAATAACAGCAGGAAAAGGACTTGGCAAAATCCTAAGTGCCTAAAAACAGAAACATCACGGAGCCTACTTTGCATGCTTGTGTTAGTCACCACATAGATCACAAAAATACAAGACTTGCACCCTTGTAAAGATGGCATGATGTAGTTCAAAACACATGTAGACCTCATGCTCATAGCATGTAAACACAAAATGCAACAAAAATGACAAATCACCACGTTTTGTCAAGAACCAGCAGTTAATATTTATAGCACTGTTGCAACGATGAAAATGGCATCATAATGGACAGTAACATGCATTTAAATGCTACTACCATGAAGAGCTTAACGAGGCAAACATTTCGACATATCATATGCAAGATTTGGAGCACCGAGCACAAAGATGTAGCATGATGAAGATGGCATAAAAACAACAGGATTTGAGGACTTAGAGAAAATGGGGTCAACCTAGGGTTTCGGTGGCACACTTCTCGAGGTCGGATCGGACTCGCCGGAGACAAGGAGGACGCCCGCCGAAGACGAGGGAAGAAGTCCCGAGCTCGAGGGAGGCTGGAGCGGGGCCGGCCGGACTCCGGTGGGCGGAGCCCCGTGGAGGATGGCGCGGACGGCGACGAGGGGCTCCGCGGGCGGCGGAGGGCGGCAGGACGGCGAGGCGAAGGAGCGCGGCGGCGCAAGCGGCAGGGTCTGGTGCGCGGGCGCGCTAGGGATTTCACGGGGCGGCGGCGACCGGTGGATGGGCCGGGCGGGCCCGCCTCGGGCTCGCCGGGCCGCGGCAGCGGCGGACACGGAGAGTGCCACGTGCCAAGCCCGGCTGGCTGCGGGCGGCGGCGGAAGCTTGTACGGCGAGATCTGGACGTGTCCGGCGGCGGAGAAGGGAAAAACTAGGGTTTTAATTCGGGGAGAGGTGCAAATATATAGGTAGAGGGAGCTAGGAGAGTCCAAATGAGGTGCGGTTTTTGCCCACACGATCATGATCCAACGAGGGAGGGGGTTTAGATGGGTTATTGGGCTGTTTTGGAGGGGTGTTGTGCTGCAACACAAATAGGCTTTTGCGGTTACCCGGTTAACCATTAGGGCATCAAACGACCTCCAAATGAAACGAAATTTGACACGCGGTCTACCGGTGATGTACCAGGGCCACTTGACAAATCTCGGCGCATTCCGAGAACGTTTTTCTCCCGCTCATGAAAAGAGACAAGAGGGGTGCGCCGGGTGCATATGGGAGTGTCGGATTGCAAAACGGACAACGGGGAAAATGATCGGATGCATGAGACGAACATGAATGCAAATGCGATGCACATGAGGACATGATATGAAATGCATGACATGAAAATAATGCAAAACGAAAGACAAAGCCCAACCACGAAGGGAATATCATAACACATAGCCGAAAATGGCAAGAGTCAGAGTTACAAGTATGGAAAGTTACATCCGGGGTGATACAACACTCAACCACTACAATAGGATCTTGTCCCGAGATCTAGGACTGAAAGGACTTCGGATATTCGGAACAGAGGTGATCCTCGCGCTCCCAGGTGGCTTCTCGGTCGGAATGGTGTGACCACTTCACTTTCAGGAATTTGATTGACTTGTTGCGAGTCTTGCGCTCGGTTTCTTCAAGAATAGCAACGGGATGCTCATGATGAGACAAATCTTCTTGAAGATCAATCTCTTCGAGGTTGATAGTGCGCTCGGGGGTCTGTAAGCACTTGCAAAGCTGTGACACGTGAAACACATCGTGCACATTTGTGAAGTTGGACGGAAGCTCAAGTTAATAGGCGAGGTCGCCTATTTTTCCAATGATCTTGAAAGGACCCACATATCTCGGGGCAAGCTTCCCTTTGATACAGAAGCATCAAGTACCTTTCATTGGAGAGACGTGGAGGTAGACATGGTCTCCGATGTCGAAAGCCAAGTCACGGTGCTTGCTATCATAGTAACTCTTCTGGCGCTATTGCGCGGCTTTGAGATTTTCACGAATGACTTTACACATTTCTTCAGCTTCTGTGATCAAGTCGTTGCCAAGAAGTTGGCTTTCACCAGTATCTGACCAATTGAGAGGAGTACATGACTTCCTGCCATAGAGAATTTCGAATGGGGCCTTGCCCGAACTCGCTTGGAAGTTGTTGCTGTAGGAGAACTCGACATATGGGAGACAATCTTCCCACTTCATACCAAAAGATATGACACAAGCCCTGAGCATATGTTCAAGAATTTGATTGACTCGCTCGACTTGGCCACTAGTTTGAGGATGGAAAGCTGTGCTGAAGCGAATGTTGGTGCCCATGGCCTTCTGGAAGGAGTCCTGAAACTTAGAAGTGAAAATGCTTCCGTGGTCTGAAGAGATCAATTGCGGAATGCCGTGCAAGGAGACAATCCTGGAGGTGTATAGCTCTGCCAACTGAGCTGCTGTCATAGATTCTTTGATTGGAAGGAAATGAGCCACTTTTGTAAGCTTGTCAATGACAATGAAGATAGCATCATTTCCACGCTTGGACTTAGGAAATCCAGTAACGAAGTCCATCTCGATATGGTTAAACTTCCATTCTGGAATAGCAAGAGGTTGGAGGAGGCCAACTGGTCGTTGGTGTTCTGCTTTAACCCTTCGGCAGACGTCACATTCATTCATGAATTGAGCAATCTCTCGCTTCATTCGAGTCCACCAATACGACTGCTTGAGGTCACGATACATCTTCGTACTTCCAGGATGAATGGATAGAAGAGAATTGTGCACCTCGTTCATTATGACCTTCCTTAGATCACCTTTAGGAACCACAATCTGGTCCTCAAAGAATAAAGTGTCTTTGTCATCAATGCGATAGCACTTGTATTTGGGTTGGCTCTTAGCAATACCATGTTTCACTCTCTTCACCATGGTATGAAGGAGTTGTGACTCACATATTTGATCTTCCAAAGTAGGAGTGACTTGAAGGTTGGCAAGAAAGCCTTGAGGAACAACTTGGAGATTGAGCTTGCAGAAAGCTTCACAAAGGTCCGGTTGGAACTGCTTGAAGATTAAGCTGTTGCAATAAGCCTTCTTGCTCAAAGCATCTGCAATCACATTGGCCTTGCCTGGAGTATATTCAATACTCGGATTGTACTCTTGAATCATTTCGACCCATCGAGTTTGCCTGAGGTTGAGGTTGGGTTGAGTGAAGATATACTTGAGGCTCTTGTGATCTGTGAAAATGTCCACTTGCCTTCCCAACAAGAGATGTCTCCATGTTATTAATGCATGGACAATTTCCGCCAACTCAAGATCGTGAGTGGGGTAGTTCCTTTCATTGGGCTTCATCTGACGAGAGGTATAAGCCACAACTTTCTTCTCTTGCATTAACACAATGCCTAGACCTTGCAAAGAGGCATCACAGAAAACTTCGAATGGCTTGGATTCATCAAGAGGTGTCAAGACAGGAGCTAAGACTAGCTTCTCCTTGAGTGTTGAAAGCAATGTCACACTCAGGCGTCCAGACATACTTGACATGCTTCTGGAGGAGGTTGGAAAGAGGCTTTGCAATCTTAGAGAAATTCTCAACGAATCATCGACAATAGCTTGCAAGTCCAAGAAAACTTCGGAGATGCTTGGCATTCTGAGGAGGTTCCTAGTTCACAATTGCAGACACCTTCTCAGGATTAACAGCGATGCCCTTGGCGGAGATGATATGACCAAGGTAAATAACTTCATCAAGCCAAAACTCACCCTAGGAAAACTTTGCATAGAATTGATGCTCTCTGAACTTGTCGAGCACCAATCTCAAATGCTTGGCATGATCCTTTTTATTTTTGGAGAAGACCAAGATATCATCGAGATACACCAGGACGAAATCATTTGTGTAGGGGTTGAAGATGAAGTTCATCATGCGAGATAACGTTGGAGGAGCATTGACAAGGCTGAAAGACTTGACAATATATTCATAAGAACCATAGCTTGTTCTGAATGCTATCTTGGGGATATCTTCTCCACGAATCTGAATCTGATGATAACCCATACGGAGGTCAAGCTTGGAGAATACTTTGGCACCTTTAAGTTCCTCGAATAGCTCATTGATATTGGGAAGTGGATACTTGTTCTTAATTGTCTTCTTGTTCAATGGACGGTAGTCGACGCAGAGTCGGTCCGTTCCATCCTTCTTCTGTACAAAAAGAACACCACAACCCCATGGAGATGAACTCAGTCTAATCAGACCCAGACGCTCTTGTTCATCGAGTTGTTTCTTCAATTCCTTCAACTCCTCTGGTCCAATCTTGTAAGGACGCTTGCAAACGGGTTCCGTGCCAGGCTCAAGATCGATAATGAATTCAACTGGCCGGTGAGGAGGCATTCCCGTAAGCTCTTCTGGAAAGACGTCTTGGTATTCACAAACGACTGGAATCTGAGAGATGGCATTCAACTCGCCCTTCTCATTTATAGAAAACAATTGAATGGTTTCATCCCGAGCGGCATAGATGATCACATCATCAGAAGAGTGTGTCAATTGAATTTCCATGGCAACACAATCAAGCTGAGCCTTGTGCTTAGAAAGCCAGTCCATGCCAAGAATTAGATCAATATCCGAGTCACCAAGAACAATTGGAGAAGATAGAAATTTATGGTTGCCCAACTGGATAGAGACATCGGGAGCAACCAAACTAGAAGTCATAAGCTCTCCCGAAGAAACAACTTGCATAACTTTGGACAAAATTTCTGTGTCAACATTGGGCTCCGATGCAAATGTGTATGACATGAAAGAAAGCGATGCACCGGTATCAAAAAATACTTTATCAGGAATGGAGTTAACTGAAAGGTTCCCATGATCACATCTGAAGAATCCTCTGCCTGAGCTGAGTTCATCAAGTTCACCTTTTTTTGACAGAAAGACTTTAAGGGAACCCCCTACAATATAGTTGGTGCAACTAACCCAAATTGCAAGTACCATGCCTTGAACCTGGGTGGGTGGGGAGGCATCAGCCCATTCCCACCACTAGGCTATGCCTTAGTCTGCAAAAATCTGGAAAAGAGAGTATCGATCCCCACAACATCAAGTTCACCTTTGCATGCTTGGGATTATGCTTGACCATTGCATTGCTTGAAGATCTCACAGGAGGAGGAGGCGGAAGGTGCCTTTGGTTGAAACACTTGTTTGCATAGTGCCCTTTTTGCTGACACTTGTTGCAAGTCACCTTTGAGAGCGGGCGATGATAAGGAGCACTTGACCTTGAAGCTTGAGACTGAGATTTGTTCTGATAGCCTAGGTTGGGTGGGTGGGTGGGAAGATCCATGGCCACCTTTGCTCTTCTGCTGGTAGGGCTGACGAAACGGAGGAGGCGGAAGCCAGAACTTCTGTTGCTTAGCTGCCACTTGTGAGGAAGAAGAAGACTGAAATGCATCCCTGACTCTCTTCTTAGAAGCCTCACACTTGAGCTGAGCACCTTCTTGCTTGAGTGCCATGTTATAGAATTGATCGAATTCAGTCGGCTCAAGAAGCACAAGAGCTAACTGCAGATCTTCTCTGAGTATCATACTCTTTTCGTCAGGAACGTCTTGTTTAGCGAAGTGAGCAAGCTTGAGATTGCGGAACTCCTCAAGCTTGCTCTTGTAGGGGAACGCAACAGAAAACAAAAATTTCGGTATAGCGAGCACACCCAGGACGACTATGGAGACTTCATACAAGGTTTGATCTGATCCATACCGACTCGTAGTGTAGCAGAAGAAGAGTCGGTGGAGATCGTCGGTGCAGATCCCCGCAGCTAGGATTTACGACCTCTCAACCACGAGGATGTACTCCCTCTCCGGGCAGCCCTTCGGGAGGCGGTCGAACAGTTCCCCGGATGATGTCGTGGACAGCCCTTCGAGAGGACCCTCGAAACTCGGTCGGTAACTCGGACAGCCCTTCGGGAGGACACTCGAACAGCCCCTCGGGCAAAACATCAAAACTACAACCTCCCTATGGGGTTGCACACATACGGTGTTAGCTATCCGGCAGGGCTTTACCGTCCAGAACTAGTTCCTGCCGGAACCCAGACAACCTTTCTGCTCTATGAAACTATTTCGCTAGGAGGGAGATAGAAGCCAGACAAGTCATGGCATGTGTATTAGAGCAAGGGATGATCCTTTAGGCAGCCCCCTCCACCCCTATTTATAGGCCAAGCCCAAGGGTGGCTTCTCCAAGAAGCCAAGGGGGGAAATACCAAAAAGGCCCTCAAGGTGGCTTCTCCAAGAAGCCACCCAAAAATCACTTTCACTATTCATGACGACATTTTCCAGCGTTCGTTCGAACCGAAAATATTTATGTGGGCCTAGAAAATTTCCAGTACCCACTTAAAATAATTTTCGACGCGTTCTGGAACAATTCCAGATTAGTGATTTTCATCTACGAAAAGCAAACAAGAATGCGTTTTCACTATTCATGACGACATTTTCCAGCGATCATAAATTCCGAAAATATTTCTGTGGGTCTTAGAATAATTCCAGTACCCACTAAAATGATTTTGGATTCGTTCCGAAACAATTCCGGATTAGTGAATTTTTCTCAGACTCCCTGTCTAGTATTCGGCAGATAGATGACCCTTAAGCGTGTGACCCTATAGGTTCGGTGAAGTATAAACATGACCGGAACACCTTCCGATCAATGATCAACACCGGACCCGTGGACACCCATATTGATCCCTATACCCACACAAAGAAATATTCAAGTGAACCTCCAGTTTCCGTGTGCTACTCCTGTTGCTTCACGATATGTTACAAATACCCGAGGTGATATTTATCTGCATCCCCGTGGATCAACAACTTGTCCACTATGCAAGTTACCTCGTTATCGGTTTGTTCTCTTTTCTTGTTTTTGTGTTCCGGCATCCCTGTGATCAAATAACATTGTGTCCGGCCAGACGATGATGGATACCGTGACACCAAGAGGGCCCTAGAATATCTCTCCATCGCCGGAGGAGCAATTCCCAATTTTGAGCTATCTGGTTTCTAGTCATACTTTTTCATGAACCCGTAAGCCGCCGTATAGCCACCCATTTACGGATGATGTTTAACAAACCCCAAAGTTCACGAAGCAAGCACGAAGGAACTCGATACTCTCATGGTCTAAGGAATTATGCAAACATTAACTTCACTGTGTTATTAACCATTAACTTGTGACGAATGTATCTCATAGCATAACATCATTTGGGTCGATCCAACACAAGTGTTCTACTAACATCGTGCCCTCAAAATTGCCAGCATAGACATGCCCATGATCAGGAAAACAGGATCATCATGCAATACTTGAGCCCGTCTTAGAGGCAAGACTGGGAATACATTTTACCGTTTATTATACTACACGTGCATATGAGTTTCCCTCCGAGCCTCGTGTTATTGCAGACTCTGGAATCATAGCAGTTATAGCATGGAACATAAACATTCACTACAAACTTGGAGATACAAAATAACTGTTATTACTGCCTCTAGGGCATATCTCCTACAGACTCCCACTTGTACTAGAGTCATAATCCAGTTACATAGCTTCCCTTACACCAATGGCTATCCGGTGCTGCTCATGCTTTGCTCATGGCAGAGGCTTTGTCATTGGGGTTGACACATTCAGATCCGTGTGAACTTTGCGTACTTTCACTAAACCCTCTTCGACATGATGTCGAATGAGTTTATATTTGCGTTGAATATGTCTTGTCTTATTGTGCGAACTTGGCTCCCTTGCCTGGGCCACGGCGCCGCTATTATCACAATAGATCTCCACCGGGTCCTGGGCACTAGGAACCACACCAAGGTCTTCAAGAAATTGCTTTATCCATACCGACTCCTTGGAGGCTTCTGAAGCAGCAACATATTCCGCCTCCGTCGTAGAATCCGCCATAGTCTTTTGTTTGGAACTTTTCCAATCTACTGGGCCACCGTTCAATATGAAAACATAGCCTGATTGAGATTTGAAGTCATCTGGGTCAGTCATGAAGCCTGCATCAGTGTAACCACTTACAATGAGCTCTTCATCACCTCCGTACACAAGGAGTAAATCCTTGGTCCTTCTGGGGTACTTAAGAATACCCTTGACTGCGGCCCAGTGTTCCAATCCTGGATCACTTTGGTACCGGTTGCTAACACTTAGCACATAGGAAACATCCGGTCTTGTACATAGCATGGCATACATAATAGAACCAACTGTCGAGGCATATGGAACATCATTCATTTGTACTCTCTCATCGAGAGTCCAATGACACTGATTCTTTCAAAGCACTGTGCCAGGTGACATGGGGAGAAGGCCCTTCTTGGAGTTTTCCCATGTTGAACCTTTTCAACACCTTCTCAATGTACGTGCTTTGGCTAAGCGCTATCAGGCGTTTTGATCTATCTCTATAGATTCTGATGCCCAATACATATGTCGCTTCGCCTAAGTCTTTCATTGAAAAACTCTTCTTCAATGAGTCTTTTATTTCGCTAAGAAAATTCACGTCATTTCCAATCAACAATATGTCATCCACATACAAGATTAGAAATGCTTTTGCGCTCCCACTAAACTTCTTGTAAACACAAGATTCCTTGTCATTCCTGATGAAGCCAAACTCTTTGACCACTTCATCAAAACGAACGTTCCAGCTCCTTGATGCTTGCTTCAATCCATAAATGGCTTTCTGTAGTTTGCATACCTTTCCAGCATCCTTATGAATGACAAAACCTTCTGGTTGTATCATGTATACATCCTCTTTGAGGTTTCCATTTAGGAAAGTTGTTTTGACATCCATCTACCATATTTCATAGTCGAAATAAGTAGCAATTGCTAGTAATATCCGAATAGACCTAAGCATAGCTAACGGCGAGAAAGTCTCATCGTAGTCCACTCCTGGAACTTGTGTGAATCCTTTCGCAACAAGTCTAGCTTTGTGGATAGTAATGTTACCATCCGCGTCCCTCTTTCTTTTGAAAATCCATTTACAACCAATGGATTTTACGCCTTCTGGAAGTTCTTCCAAGTTCCAAACTTGGTTTTCGTACATGGATTCCATCTCGGATTTCATGGCCTTGTGCCATTCCCTTGAGCTAGGCCCCGCCATAGCTTCCTTATAGTGCACTGGTTCATCGTCTTCAAGAATGAAGATTTCATTATGAAACCACTCAGGTGGCTGGATAGCCCTACCTGATCTGCGCGGTTCAGTTACAACATTGTCTGAGGTTTCCGCATCACATGCGACAACTTCCGGATCCGTTGTAGGGATAATTAGCGGAATTTCTTCTGGTTCCTTACCAATATCAACGGTTGCCGAAGATTGACTAATCTCATTAAGTTGTACTGTCCTCCCACTTAATTCTTTTGCAAGAAACTCTTTCTTGAGAAAGACTCTGTTTTTAGCGACAAACACTTTGCACTCGGAGGGTTGGTAGAAGAAATACCCAACGGTTTCCTTGGGCTAACCTACAAAGTTACATTTGTCTGATCTGGGATCGAGTTTGCTTGGTTGTAAATGTTTTACATAAGCTTCACAACCCCAAACTTTGAGATGCGACAAACTGGGTTTCTTCCCATGCCATAACTCGTATGGTGTCGTCTCAATAGATTTAGACGGTGCCCTGTTTAATGTGTGAGCAGAAGTTTCTAGTGCGTGACCCCAAAAAGATATCGGAAGATCCGTAAGAGACATCATCGACCTTACCATGTCCAACAAGGTTCAGTTACGTCGTTCCGATACTCCATTTCTCTATGGAGTTCCGGGAGGCGTAAGCTGTGAAATGATTCCACAGTCACTCAGATGTTGGCCAAACTCATGACTAAGATATTCGCCTCCACGATCAGACCGCAGAAACTTAATCTTTTTGTCACGATGAGTTTCTACCTCATTCTGAAATTCTTTGAACTTTTCAAAGGTTTCCGACTTATGCTTCATTAACTAGATATAGCCATACTGACTTAAATCATCAGTAAAAGTAACAAAGTAAAAATACCCACCCCGTGCGGCCGTGTTCATTGGACCACATACATCACTATGTATTATTTCCAATAATTCACCCACCCGTTCAGGATGACCCGTGAACGGCGTCTTGGTCATTTTCCCCATCAGACAAGCTTCACATGTGTCGAATGATTCAAAATCAAAGGACGGCAAAACTCCATTTGGCTGGTAGTTTTATTCACAAGCAACACTTGCTTGCAATTTTTCTGCAGTCCTCCTTCTATAGTTTTCAGCATGGCGAGCACCTCTTCCGGTGTCTTCTCCATCCCATTCATGTTGTAGTTCAAGACAAAACTGTCGTAAGACGAGGGGAGTGAAGAAAGCAACATGTCCATCATATGGCCAGGTGGAAGTGGAAATTCCAAGACTTTAAGCCTTTCAGCATAGCCAATCATTTTGACCATGTGTTTGCCAACTGAACTACCCTCAGCCATCTTGCATTCCATCAAAGCCTTCATGATATTAAATTGTTCAGACTTTGCGATTTCCTTGTACAGAGCATCCAATTCCTGGAGCATACCAAGGAGTTTATGGAATTCAAAACATTTTTGAAGCTCTAGACTCATGCAAGCTAGCATGAGGCACTGCACTAAGTTGTGATCATCATCCTTAGTGGCCCAGACATTTTGTACATCTTCTGGGGCCTCTGCTGCGGGTTTAGCTGGAAGATCATACTCTAGCACATACAATTTCTTAGCGCTCCTGAGGACAATCGTCAGGTTGCGGACCCAGTCCACATAGTTGTTTCCAATCACAGCTAACTTCTCTTTCTCTAACATCAGGCCTAAGTTGAACGCGGTGTTGCAAGCCATTTGATCTACAACGGAAAACACAAGTTTCATTTAGACTTTGTTTATAATGAAAATGCACTAGTGAATAAACAACTTTATTCTAAAGTGTGCTCCCACTCAAATCAATATCTCTCAAAATTGATTATGAGTGATACAAGACCCACATTTCGATTCAAATGCCATTGATGTGGACATCACTGATGACAAGAATTTCAATTGGTAGGAAAAATTGCCGATCACATCTCCATGTGACTCTTGTTCATCTTTCGATGGGTGTGTTCCGAGCTCAGGATGATTCTGGCTGAATGTCAAAGACAACCAAGTGATCTTGCTGTGAGGTCTGACCTCAAATGCCTCATTCCTCTCGATTCGTTCGTACCCATGTGGACATGGCGCACCCCGAAAAGATACGAATTATAGACGGTGCTACACTTGGGTGAACACTAACTACTTTGATATTTTGAAGTGAGAGATCACCTAATAAAAGGCGACTACCGCGCAATCAAGAAGGGTGCATCAAGAGGGATAAACATCTCAGGCAATTCATAAATAGCATGGTATGGTAGAGCCCCTTCCGACGGAGAAGTCTTTCATTTCTTCGTCTTCGGCATTCGCGTCAGTGTTCACCTTCGCAAAGATTGCCACCACCTTGTCGATGCACCAGATAATATTGCTATCTCCAGAGCATATAAAATTAATGCATTACTTAAGGTTGACACATAGGTCATTAAAGTGCAATCATATGGCTCTAGCCATCATGCCGAATCATGACACGCAGATCATGTTAATTTACATCATATAGTCATCTCATACAAAATCAAATTGAATATGAGCTTGCTATACCACATCACATGCAAAACATCCTGCAAAACCAAGTTAGACGCCTCTAATCGGTTTATGCAAAATTTTATTTTACGTGGCTTCTAAGGTTTTGACTTAAACCACAGCTACCAACCTTTATCATCAAGTATGATTATTCAAGTCGCTAATTAACTTTGCGGGGTGTATGAAGCACGAGATAATAAATTCTCGAACCCCATACTAAACTTCTTCATACGCATGACCCCCGTGCAGATCATATCTGCATTGCCCTTTTGTCTGTGCAATTTCATCTTTCTCACAACTACGGTGGAACCCAAAGAACTGATAGCACTTCGTTGATCAATCAGGATTGCGGATTGCCAAAACTTTGTGAAATTCCATCATGCCGTTTCAAAATCAGAAATACGCAAATTCTAGGGAAGCAACAAGAACATCGGGTAACAGATTTCATCTGCCACCCGCATAAATAATTTTCAGCAATAGATCTCATTTACTCCAAAATTATATTATGCAATACCCATACATCTCCATGTATTCTAGATCGTAACCTGCATCTACGCATGGCACAACTTTGGATGCCATTGTAGGGGAACACAACAAAAAACAAAAATTTCGGCATAGCGAGCACACCCAGGACCACTATGGGGACTGCATACAAGGATTGATCTGATCCGTACCGACTCGTAGCGCAGCGGAAGAAGAGTCGGTGCATATTGTCAATGCAGATCCCCGTAGCTAGGATTTACAACCTCCCAACTGCGAGGACGTACTCCCTCTCTGGATGCCCTTCGGGAGGACCCTCGAAACTCGGTCCGTAACCCGGACAACCCTTTGGGAGGACACTCGAACAGCTCCTCGAGCAAAAGATCGAAAATACAATCTCTCTATGGGGTTGCACACATATGGTCTGAGCTATCTGGCAGGGCTTCGCCATCCAGAACTAGTTCCTGCGGAAACCCAGACAGCCTTTCGGCTCTACGAAACTATTTTGCTGGGAGGAAGAGAGAATCCAGACAAGTCATGGCATGTGTATGTGTGACGCCCCGAGACCGTTGCGCCAGGTGTCTTCCGGTGTTTCGTTTTTGTTGCCTTGTCATTTGCTTGCGTGTTGCATCTTGCCATGTCATCATGTGCATTGCATCATCATGTTTTCAAAACTTGCATCCGTCCGGGTTCCCCCAGTTCCGTCTGTTGTCCGTTCTGAGCCCAGACACACTTGCACGCGCCCGCGGCACGTCCGAAATATTATTTTATAAGTGGCCGGAAAATGTTCTCGGAATGGGTTGAAAGTTGGCATGTGGTGTTGTTATGTTGTAGGTAGGCCGCCTGCCAAGTTTCATCGCATTCGGAGATCGTTTGACGCCCAAACGATTTACTATAGCGACAATATAGTCGGTCAAACGTCGGACGTTTTCGATCTCCGGAAACAGTCGTCGGGTCTCTCTCTCTTTTCTCTTCTCTCAGTCTGAGGCCTTCTGCACAGCCCACTACCCACTTACCGTCAGGCCCTACCTAAACTCTCTTGTCAGCCCGCGCCCTCCTCGTGCGCGTCCGAAATTGTCCCGCACCCGACCCGGGCAGTCGTCACCGTCGGATCCGGATCATCCCCAAACGTCTACAAAACGTCACCGTTTTCTTATTTGGACTTCCTAGCTATTTTATTCGCGATCGTTCGATTGCGATCGGAGGGACGATATACCCCTAAGTCAACCCACCTACTATATATATATAGTCTATCCCTAGTCCATTTTGGACAACCCTAATTTTTAGGGATCCTCCCAGCCGCCGCCGCCGCACTCATTTCCCACCTTGGGATCCTCTCATTCCCCCTGCACCAACCATCAGCCACACCCAGATCCAATCCATCCATCCCATCGATCCATCTCGAGTGAACGACCGCCGACGCTCAAATCCCGCAGGAGCCCGAGCTCCACCTCCTCGCCCACCATCCCCGTCTCCTGGATCCCAGCGCGCCCGAGCTCTCTGCTGCCCCTTGCGCCAACCACCACCGGAGCGCAGCCATCCTTCCGCCGCCGTCGAGCGCCGGCCGTGCCCGACCTCGACCTCCAGGCCAGCCCCGCGCCCTGCCTCTCTCCTTTCCTTCCTTAGTTTCTTCCTCTCTAACCTCTCTCCCTCTCTGCCATGGATGACCTCAGGAGATCCCTCCGATGCCTTGGCTCCTGGACCTCAAGCCTTCGCCGGAATCTGACTGGGAATGGATGGACTAGTCCATCCCCGACCTCCGGCCGTCCCCTGCCTCGCAGGAGGGGCTCCACGCCATGACTTCCTGAACCTGAAGCTTCATAGTCGCCGAGACCAAGTCTTTCTGCCCCATGGAGCGACCCCGCAGGACCTCCTCCTCGCCACCCGTCGTCTTCCTTCACGCCAGCACCGAGCCCCGCTCCCCTCCGTCCTCCACCTTCCCTCCATCGTGCCGCCCGTGCCGAGTCCTTTGCTGCTGCGTGCTCTGCTTTTCCTGCATCGAGCAGCAGGAGCGAGCGCCGCCGCGCGTTGACCCATGCCTGGGCTGCGACTAGCGCGTCCAGGGCCCAGCGGGCCTCCTCAGCCAGACGGCCTGCCCGGTCTCCTCCCCACTAGTTGAGTTGAAGCCCATTGTGAGACAGCCCAGCGCCCAACAGATTCAGCCCATGTCGTTTTTTCCTGAGCAAATTTGTCTAATATCCAGTGTAAAACAGTTTTGCAGTTAAGTCCCTGTTCTTCATGCATTTAATAACTTCACAACTGTGCATCGGTTTAAAATGATTTATATATGAAACTTGCCCAGAATTTTGTCTAGTTTAATAATATGTCATTTTCATCCATGTTTAAAATGTTTAAAATGTTGTTTGTGTAAATTTGCTCCTATGCCATGTTGAAATGCTTTAATTCATAACTAAATAACCGTAACTCCGAATTTAATAAACTTTATATGTAATTTGGGTGGAATTTTGCCTAGTTTAACATGGTGGCATCATCTTGCATGTTTAACAACTCTAAAATAATGTTTAGGGCAGAACAGTACCGAACCTAATATATGCACATGAGGAGTTTCCGGATTTGTTGTTCGTTGCTTCCGGCCTCATTTAACCTTGACTAGTTAGGTAGTTTTACTTTGCTTCACCCTCTTGCCATGTTTGACAACATTTAATATTGTTGGGTACATAAACGAGATCGAACAAAATAACTTGAATGTGGTGTTTCGTCAATATGCAACCCGTTGCATATTGAGCTCCACTTAATTTGTAGGATTGTTTGTGCACTTTGCCATGCCATGCCTCTTTAAACCGGACATGCATCATAATTGTTTGTGCATCATGCCATGTCTATGTGGTGGTTGTTTACTATGTTGTTTGCTTCTTTCCGGTGTTGCTTCTTCGGGTTGGTTCCGATAACGTCGTGTTGTGAGGAACCGTTCGTCTACGTCCGTTTGTCTTCTTCATGGACTCGTTCTTCTTCCTTGCGGGATTTCAGGCAAGATGACCATACCCTCGAAATCACTTCTATCTTTGCTTGCTTAGATGCTCGCTCTTTTGCTATGCCTATGCTGCGATACCTACCACTTGCTTATCATGCCTCCCATATTGTTGAACCAAGCCTCTAACCCACCTTGTCCTAGCAAACCATTGTTTGGCTATGTTACCGCTTTGCTCAGCCCCTCTTATAGTGTTGTTAGTTGCAGGTGAAGATTGAAGTTTAGTTCCTTGTTGGAACATGGAGATGTTGTTCCTGGTTGGAACATGTTACTTGTTGGGATATCACAATATATCTTATTTAATTAATGCATCTATATACTTGGTAAAGGGTGGAAGGCTCGGCCTTATGCCTGGTGTTTTGTTCCACTCTTGCCGCCCTAGTTTCCGTCATATCGGTGTTATGTTCCCGGATTTTGTGTTCCTTATGCGGTTGGTAATAATGGGAACCCCTTGACAATTCGCCTTAAGTAAAGCTCTTCCAGCAATGCCCAACATTGGTTTTACCATTTGCCACCTAGCCTTTTCTTTTCCCTTGGGAGTCGCGCTCCTGAGAGTCATCATTATTTTACCCCCCGGGCCAGTGCTCCTCTGAGTGTTGGTCCAACTGAGCGATGTCCGGGGCTACCAGGGGCAACTCTGGGCTGGCCTACCCGATGTCTGGCTCATCTGAGTGTGCCCTGAGAAAGAGATATGTGCAGCTCCTATCGGGATTTGTCGGCACATTCGGGCGGTGTTGCTGGTTTAGTTTTACCCTGTCGAAATGTCTTGTTGTACCGGGATACCGAGTCTGATCGGAATGTCTCGGGAGGAGGTCTATTCCTTCGTTGACCGTGAGAGCTTGTGATGGGCTAAGTTGGGACACCCCTGCAGGGATTTGAACTTTCGAAAGCCGTGCCCGCGGTTATGGGCAGATGGGAATTTGTTAATGTCCGGTTGTAGATAACTTGAACCTTAACTTAATTAAAATGAGTCAACTGCGTGTGTAACCGTGATGGTCTCTTTCCGACGGTGTCCGGGAAGTGAACACGGTGTTGGAATTATGCTTGACGTAGGTTGTTTAGGATCACTTCTTGATCATACTTTCTCGAATGTGCTTTGCCTTCTCTTCTTGCTCTCATTTGCGTATGTTAGCCACCATATATGCTAGTCGCTTGCTGCAGCTCCACCTCATACCTTTACCTTACCCATAAGCTTAAATAGTTTTGATCGCGAGGGTGCGAGATTGCTGAGTCACTGTGGCTCACAGATACTTCCAAAACCAGCTTGCAGGTGCCGATGAGTCCGTGAAGATGACGCAACCAAGCTCAGGAGGAGCTCGTTGAAGATCTTTTCCTTTGTGTTGTTTCGTTCTAGTTGGTCTGTAGTGGAGCCCAGTTGGGGTCGATCGGGGACCTTTGTCGCATTTGGGGTTCTTCTTTTATTTTGGTTCCGTAGTCGGACCTTGATTGTATTTGGTTGATGTAATGCTTTATTCATGTAATTGTGTGAAGTGGCGATTGTAAGCCAACTATGTATCTTTCCCTTATGTATTACATGGGTTGTGTGAAGATTACCTCACTTGCGACATTACTTTCAATGCGGTTATGCTTCTAGGTCGTGCTTCGACACGTGGGAGATATAGCCGCATCGAGGGCGTTACAAGTTGGTATCAGAGCCTTCCCCGACCTTAGGAGCCCCATTGCTTGATCGTTTTAGCGGCCGAGTTTGAGTCTAGAAAAATGTTTTGAGTCATTTAGGAATTATATATCGGAGAGTTTAGGAATTCTTTTTACTTCCCAGTCTCCTCATCGCTCTGGTAAGGCATCCTGACGTAGAGTTTTGACTCTTCTCTTCTCAAATTTCACTAAAAAATTTAGGATCACGCGGGTATCTTGGAATCGTTCCGATGGTTTTATGATGAGAACATTGTCTTGGTGCCTCCTGTCAGGGGTTTTGTGGAAGTGTCCCGGGGAGTTGAGCTCTGAGGTGTTGTCGTCATAATTTTATCGTTGCAGTTCTGGAATACCTGAGTTTAGTACGCCGACATCGAAAATCTCTTTTATGCAGTTCGTTGGTGAGATAACCTCGACGCCACCCAGTACTAGGGCGGGAGTTCGGGAGTATTGCCATAACTTGTATAACGGATGCTTTTCGAAGGTTGAGGTAGATGATTTCCGAAGGTTTCTTGGTTATGTGTTGAAGGATGGATACAGCTGGATGTAGGATTTGCTAGTTTTGGGTGAGATATTATGCTTCCCCTGTATCCCCAACACCTGATTGCATAACCGGAAAGGTTCGGGAGTTTCATAGGTGGGAATTCAAGTAGCTCTTAGGATATCTTTCCGACAGATGTATGATATGAAATTGGGGTTCGACGTCTAGTGGTCCGCCTATTCACGGTCGGTTTTACAGTGGTCTCATTGTGTCTTAAAGAGTCCTTGTCTATGCCGACTCGGAGATGCTTCGTATGTCATGTGCACTGCCTTGTACATGATGGTGCTGTACGATCGAGCCCGTGTAGGCCCCACCACGAAAACTTCGAACGAAATCTCTATCATATGTTTGTTCCGGCTTATTCTGCAAGCCAATCCTTTTGTTTTGTTTTGAGTTGTGGTATTCGGGTTGCTTCGAAGTCAAGTGTTGATTCCATACCTTTCCCAAATGGTGTTCTCATACTTCGATGTGAATACTAATCCTTCCTGATCATCGAGTTTGTCATTTCAATTTCTTCTCAACCGGCGTGTTTCTCTTCAAGTGGATCCGATCATTTCAATTTCCGCAAGATCATTTATCACTTCTTCTCAATGGTGTTCGTTTCATCCGTCCCCAAGTTGCCTTTGTTTTCCCGCCCTCCCAACCCTTTTCTTCAAGGACTTAGATCTCTTAATCAAGTATCCTTTTATTCATGAGAATTCTCTCCATTCTTTTTTTCCTTCATGTTTTACCCGGTGTTTCTCATGAAGATGCTCTACAAGTTCATCATTATTCATTCTCTTTCTTCTCCGGTGGAACTAATTCAAGCTTTATTGATCATATCCTTCCCTTGTTTCAAATGCCTTCTCATACCGGTGCTCCTCATGTTCATTCTTTTCTCGCTATTCAATTGTTCCGGAGTGCTCATAATATCTAGAAGAATCGTGTTTCCACTCTGCTTTCATTCAAGCTCTTTCGAGGATGTTATCTCTTTTGAGCCATGTAATTCAACCGGTGCAATCTATCTTTAATCATTTCAACGGTGTTTCTTTTGAGTGGGCCCTAACCCACAGGTCTTTTCCCAGGATCTTACCTGACTCTTCTTATTTTCCCGGAGCTATCCTCAAATTTCTTTTCGAAGTTTGACGTAAGAATGATTTATCATCAGCAAATGCTTTTCTCCAAGATCTTTCAATTTCTTTTCATCGTTGGTTCAACCTCTTCATTTTTTTGGGATTCTTCCGGAGTGCCTCAATAATTTATGGTGGTGTTTCTCATCGTCATTCTCAGATTTTGGAAGACCGAAGAAGAGATTTTCCTCTAAATCTTGCTCCTTTCTCTTCAAGATTTATGACTCTAGCTTCGTGCCATCCTCTCTTAATTGGTTTGATTTTGAAAATTCTTTTCACCTATTCGGAGCAATTCAGGAGCCTTTTCAGTTTGTTCATCCGGAGCCCGTCATCTAAGATTTATTCATTCTCGGCTTTCAGATATGGTTCTCCAAATCTTACCGGTGCATCATTCGAGTATTTCTCCAATCAGCTCATGATCTCTTCATTTTCATATATTTATTTTACCTCAAGTATCTTCATTCGTTCTCCAATTCTTTCCAGTGAATTGTGCCTTTGTTACTTTCATTTTCAACCCTTACGGTGGTTCGCTCAAGATCTCTTCCTTGGTTGTCATACAAATTCTTTCATTGTTTTCTATCCTACCGGTGACTTGTTGAAGACTTTCTCAAGTTGGCGCTATATCTATCATAATCCTTTCTGCGAGAATAAGTAGTATGCCAAATCCGTTGCTTGTCAGCAATTAAATAGTTGAAGGATACGCATAACATAATTCTTATTCTTGTTCCATCCAAGTGATTAATTCCTTTTTCCGGAGTGGTTCATCATATCATATTCTTAGTTCGAGATGCTTTATCTTTTCTTTCCCGGAGTTCCAAGCTCTAATTATCACGGAGATCCATCTAAATCATCGCAAGGCTTCACCTTGTGTTTTTCAACTTCTCTTTTTTCTCGTTATCCTTTTGTTACCGGAGTTCTTCATGAAGGTTCTACTTGATGGATTCATCAAGGATTTAATTCCTTCTCAAAGTGTTCATCGACAGTCTTTGCTAAGAAGCTCAAGTTTTCTTCTTCTTGCTATCCGGAGTGCAAATCTTTCTACCGTATCATTGGAGGTGGTATTATGTCATTCTTGATAATTTGAGCTCATGTTTCATGATTCACATATTGTTAACAATGAGGTATTTTAATTCCATCAACCTATTCGTTGGAATTATCTTGGGTTATATTTCACCTAAAGCCTTCCCTAAGGATTGTTGCTATTATGGTGCTCATAAATGACCCAAGTTCTTCATCTATCATACCGGTGTAATAGTTTTTCTCGTCTCCTTGTTCATATCAATCCAATTCTTCTTCCCGTGAGTGGCTGGTTGTCACCTCATAATTTGGGATGTATTCCATAAGACCATATCAAGTTTATCCTTTTTGTTGTTGGTTTTTTCCAACAATTCCATTCTAGCTTTTGGTGTCAGCGTGCTCCCTCAAGATCGTGCTTCCCTTTGTTCACTCCATTTCATTCTTACTTTTGTTCCGGAGGCATTGTGATGTTGCTCTTTTCTATCATCATCTCGAATTGTGAAGATCATGTTCTTTTCGTGCATTCCATTTAATCGGAGTGTGTGCCCGCTGCTCAAGTTCTTTCATTTTATCAAGCCTTTCATCTCTTTTCAACCGGAGTGCTGTCTGAGATCCTTCTTGCCCCTTGTTCCATTCATTCAATAGTTCCGGAGGTAGTGTGTTGTGATTTCATCAAATATCTTCTCATCTTACCAAGTTCTTATTCAATTCCTTTTCTTTTCAACCAGAGTGCTGTCCGAATCGGTTCTTTCTTATTCCTCTTTCTTAACGGAGTGCTTTCAACTTCGTTTATCCCCGTTGCATTCTTTCTTTCAATTTGCTCAATTTTTTTCAAGGTTCGTGCTTTCACTCGTTTGTCAAAGAAGCAACTTAGTTTTACCTCTTCTCTTTCTCTTCCGTTTTCCCTCCGGTGCCATTCTAGATCTCGGGACGAGATCCTCTCGTAGTGGTGGAGTGTTGTGACGCCCCGAGATCGTTGCGCCAGGTGTCTTCTGGTGTTTTGTTGTTGTTGCCTTGTCATTTTCTTGCGTGTTGCATCTTATCATGTCATCATGTGCATTGCATCATCATGTTTTCAAAACATGCATCCGTCCGGGTTCCCCCAGTTCCGTCCGTTGTCCGTTCTGAGCCCAGACACACTTGCACGCGCTCGCGGCACGTCCGAAATATTATTTTATAAGTGACCGGAAAATGTTCTCGGAATGGGTTGAAAGTTGGCATGTGGTGTTGTTATGTTGTAGGTAGGCCACCTGCCAAGTTTCATCGCATTCGGAGATCGTTTGACGCCCAAACGATTTACTATAGCGACAATATAGTCAGTCAAACGTCGGACGTTTTCGGTCTCCGGAAATAGTCGTCGGGTCTCTCTCTCTTTTCTCTTCTCTCAGTCTAAGGCCTTCTGCACAGCCCACTACCCACTCACCGTCAGGCCCTACCTAAACTCTCTTGTCAGCCCGCGCCCTCCTTGTGCGCGTCCGAAATTGTCCCGGACCCGACCCGGGCAGTCATCACCGTCGGATCCGGATCATTCCCAAATGTTTACAAAACGTCACCGTTTTCTTATTTGGACTTCCTAGCTATTTTATTCGCGATCGTTCGATTGCGATCGGAGGGACGATATACCCCTAAGTCAACCCACCTACAATATATATAGTCTATCCCTAGTCCATTTTGGACAACCCTAATTTTTAGGGATCCTCCCAGCCGCCGCTGCCGCACTCATTTCCCACCTCGGGATCCTCTCATTCCCCCTGCACCAACCATCAGCCACACCCAGATCCAATCCATCCATCCCATCGATCCATCTCAAGTGAACGACCGCCGACGCTCAAATCCCGCAGGAGCCCGAGCTCCACCTCCTCGCCCACCATCCCCGTCTCCTGGATCCCAGCGCGCCCGAGCTCTCTGCTGCTCCTTGTGCCAACCACCACCGGAGCACAGCCACCCTTCCGCCGCTGTCGAGCGCCGGCCGTGCCCGACCTCGACCTCCCAGGCCAGCCCTGCGCCCTGCCTCTATCCTTTCCTTCCTTAGTTTCTTCCACTCTAACCTCTCTCCCTCTCTGCCATGGATGACCTCAGGAGATCCCTCCGATGCCTTGGCTCCTGGACCTCAAGCCTTCGCCGGAATCTAACTGGGAATGGATGGACTAGTCCATCCCCGACCTCCGGCCGTCCCCTGCCTCGCAGGAGGGGCTCCACGCCATGACTTCCTGAACCTGAAGCTCCATAGTCGCCGGGACCAAGTCTTTCTGCCCCATGGAGTGACACCGTAGGACCTCCTCCTCGCCGCCCGTCGTCTTCGTTCACGCCAGCACCGAGCCCCGCTCCCCTCCGTCGTCCACCTTCCCTCCATCACGCCGCCCATGGCCGAGTCCTTTGCCGCTGCGTGCTCTGCTTTCCTGCATCGAGCAGCAGGAGCGAGCGCCGCCGCGCGTTGACCCACGCCTGGGCTGCGACCAGTGCGTCCAGGGCCCAGCGGGCCTCCTCAGCCAGACGGCCTGCCCGGTCTCCTCCCGACTAGTTGAGTTGAAGCCCATTGTGAAACAGCCCAGCGCCCAACAGATTTAGCCCATGTCATTTTTTTCCTGAGCAAATTTGTCTAATATCCAGTGTAAAACAGTTTTGCAGTTAAGTCCCTGTTCTTCATGCATTTAATAACTTCACAACTGTGCATCGGTTTAAACTGATTTATATATTAAACTTGCTCAGAATTTTTTCTATTTTAATAATATGTCATTTTCATCCATGTTTAAAATGTTTAAAATGTTGTTTGTGTAAATTTGCTCCTATGCCATGTTAAAATGCTTTAATTCATAACTAAATAACGTAACTCCGAATTTAATAAACTTTATATGTAATTCGGGTGGAATTTTGCCTAGTTTAACATGGTGGCATCATCTTGCATGTTTAACAACTCTAAAATAATGTTTAGGGCAGAACAGTACCGAACCTAATATATGCACATGAGGAGTTTCCGGATTTGTTGTTCGTTGCTTTCGGCCTCATTTAACCTTGACTAGTTAGGTAGTTTTACTTTGCTTCACCCTCTTGACATGTTTGACAACATTTAATATTGTTGGGTACATAAACGAGATCGAACAAAATAACTTGAATGTGGTGTTTCGTCAATATGCAACCCGTTGCATATTGAGCTCCACTTAATTTGTAGGATTGTTTGTGCACTTTGCCATGCCATGCCTCTTTAAACCGGACATGCATCATAATTGTTTGTGCATCATGCCATGTCTATGTGGTGGTTGTTTACTATGTTGTTTGCTTCTTTCCGGTGTTGCTTCTTTGGGTTGGTTCCGATAACGTCGTGATTGTGAGGAACCGTTCGTCTACATCCGTTTGTCATCTTCATGGACTCGTTCTTCTTCCTTGCGGGATTTCAGGAAAGATGACCATACCCTCGAAATCACTTCTATCTTTGCTTGCTTAGATGCTCGCTCTTTTGCTATGCCTATGCTGTGATACCTGCCACTTGCTTATCATGCCTCCCATATTGTTGAACCAAGCCTCTAACCCACCTTGTCCTAGAAAACCGTTGTTTGGCTGTGTTACCGCTTTGCTCAGCCCCTCTTATAGCGTTGTTAGTTGCAGGTGAAGATTGAAGTTTGTTCCTTGTTGGAACATGGAGATGTTGTTCCTGGTTGGAACATGTTACTTGTTGGGATATCACAATATATCTTATTTAATTAATGCATCTATATACTTGGTAAAGGGTGGAGGCTCGGCCTTATGCCTGGTGTTTTGTTCCACTCTTGCCGCCCTAGTTTCCGTCATATCGGTGTTATGTTCCCGGATTTTGCGTTCCTTACGCGGTTGGGTAATAATGGGAACCCCTTGACAGTTCGCCTTAAGTAAAGCTCTTCCAGCAATGCCCAACATTGGTTTTACCATTTGCCACCTAGCCTTTTCTTTTCCCTTGATAGTCGCGCTCCTGAGGGTCATCATTATTTTACCCCCCCCCTGGGCCAGTGCTCCTCTGAGTGTTGGTCCAGCTGAGCGATGTTCGGGGCTACCAGGGGCAACTCTGGGCTGGCCTACCCGATGTCTGGCTCATCTGAGTGTGCCCTGAGAAAGAGATATGTGCAGCTCCTATCGGGATTTGTCGGCACATTCGGGCGGTGTTGCTGGTTTAGTTTTACCCTGTCGAAATGTCTTGTTGTACCGGGATACCGAGTCTGATCGAAATGTCTCGGGAGGAGGTCTATTCCTTCGTTGACCGTGACAGCATGTGATGGGCTAAGTTGGGACACCCCTGCAGGGATTTGAACTTTCGAAAGCCGTGCCCGCGGTTATGGGCAGATGGGAATTTGTTAATGTCCGGTTGTAGATAACTTGAACCTTAACTTAATTAAAATGAGTCAACTGCATGTGTAACCATGATGGTCTCTTTCCGGCGGTGTCCGCGAAGTGAACAATGTGTTGGAGTTATGCTTGACGTAGGTTGTTTAGGATCACTTCTTGATCATACTTTCTCGAACGTGCTTTGCCTTCTCTTCTTGCTCTCATTTGCGTATGTTAGCCACCATATATGATAGTCGCTTGCTGCAGCTCCACCTCATACCTTTACCTTACCCATAAGCTTAAATAGTTTTGATCGCGAGGGTGCGAGATTGCTGAGTCCCTGTGGCTCACAGATACTTCCAAAACCAGCTTGCAGGTGCCGATGAGTCCGTGCAGATGACGCAACCAAGCTCAGGAGGAGCTCGTTGAAGATCTTTTCCTTTGTGTTGTTTCGTTCTAGTTGGTCAGTAGTGGAGCCCAGTTGGGGTCGATCAGGGATCTTTGTCGCATTTGGGGTTCTTCTTTTATTTTGGTTCCGTAGTCGGACCTTGATTGTATTTGGTTGATGTAATGCTTTATTCATGTAATTGTGTGAAGTGGCGATTGTAAGCCAACTATGTATCTTTCCCTTATATATTACATGGGTTGTGTGAAGATTACCTCACTTGCGACATTACTTTCAATGCGGTTATGCCTCTAAGTCGTGCTTTGACACGTGGGAGATATAGCCGCATCGAGGGCATTGTAGTATGAGAGAAAGGGATGATCCTTTAGGCAGCCCCCTCCACCCCTATTTATAGGCCAAGCCCAAGGGTGGCTTCTCCAAGAAGCAAAGGGAGGAAATACCAAAAAGGCCCTCAAGGTGGCTTCTCCAAGATGCCATCCGAAAAGCACTTTCACTATTCATGACGACATTTTTCAGCGTCCATTCGAACCGAAAATATTTATGTGGGCCTAGAACATTTCCAATACCCACTTAAAATAATTTTCGACGCGTTCCGAAACAATTCCAGATTAGTGATTTTCATCTACGAAAAGCAAACAAGAATGCGTTTTCACTATTCATGACAACATTTTCCAGCGATCATAAATTCCGAAAATATTTCTGTGGCTCTTAGAATAATTCTAGTACCCACTAAAATGATTATGGATTCTTTCCAAAACAATTCCGGATTAGTGAATTTCTCTCAGACTCCCTGTCTAGTATTTAGCAAATAGATGACCCTTAAGCGTGTGACCCTATTGGTTCGGTGAAGTATAGACATCACCGGAACACCTTCCGATCAAAGATCAACATCGAAGCCGTGGACGCCCATATTGATCCCTATACCCACACGAAGAAATATTCAAGTGAACCTCTAGTTTTCGTGTGCTATTCCCGTTGCTTCACGGTATGTTACAAATACCCGAGGTGATATTTATCTGCATCCCCGTGGATCAACAACATGTCCACTATGTAAGTTACCTTGTTGCCGGTTTTGTTCTCTTTTCTCGTTTTCGTGTTCCGGCATCCCTGTGATCAAATAACATTGTGTATGGCCAGATGATGATGGATACCGTGACACCGAGAGGGCCCGAGAATATATCTCCATCGCTGGAGGAGCAATTCCCAATCTTGAGCTATCTGGTTTCTAGTCATACTTTTCGGTGAACCCGTAAGCCGCCGTAATAGCCACCCATTTATAGATGACGTTTAACAAACCCCAAAGTTCACGAAGCAAGCACGAAGGAACTCAATACTCTCATGGTCTAAGGAATTATGCAAACATTAACTTCACTGTATTATTAACCATTAACTTGTGATGAATGTATCTCATAGCATAACATCATTTGGGTCGATCCAACACAAGTGTTCTACTAACATCGTGCCCTCAAAATTGCCAGCATATACATGCCCATGATCAGGAAAACAGGATCATCGTGCAATACATGAGCCCGTCTTAGAGGCAAGACTAGGAATACATTTTACCGTTTATTATACCACACATGCATATGAGTTTCCCTCTGAGCCTCATGTTATTGCAGACTCAGGAATCATACCAGTTATAGCATGGAACATAAACATTCACTACAAACTTGGAGATACAAAATAATTGTTATTACTGCCTCTAGGGAATATCTCCTATAGCTCTCAGCAACACTTGTTGGAATATGATGAGCTTTGAAGTCTCGGCGGAAATCATCACAGGTAATCACACGACCTCCTCTGGAATCTTTGTATTGTTAATACCAATTAGTAGCTTGGTCCTTGAGTTAAACAAAACAAACTTGACAAAGTCCTCAAGCCTGACATTGCTACATTCAAAATGCTTGCAGATGTCCACGAGCCAATCATCAGCGTCTGTGGCCTCGACACAATTGCTGAAAGACTTCGGCTAGTTTGCAAGGAACTGGTTGAGGGTATCAAACTGAGGCTGATTATTGAAATTCCCTTGGCCTTGATATCCTTGGTTGACTTGACCTTGGTTGCACTCTTGCAAGAGTTGCAAAAGCATCTGGGTGTTGGCGTTGGTGGCTACCATGACAGCTTGCCATGCCTCCGGAGGTGGAGGTGGTGGCGGAGGGTTCGCCTGACTCCCATCATTGCGTTCCGGATTTAAACGCGTTGGAGGAGCCATCCTGAAGAGGGTGACATCCGTTAGAATCTTGATAGACAGATAGACAGGTTGAATCAACGGATAGAAATTGCAACATACAGTCTTCACAATAAACATTCGAACAAGGATGAACGAATGAATTCCAAAGTAAATCATCACATGTCCATTAAGGTGATAAGCCACTTAGATAAAGCTAGATGAGTAAAGCAACAAGGTGTGAATATGAACAAATAAGTGGTAAGGATTACCCAATCACAAACCAAATATCTGCGGGAAGAAATACTAGAGCTACTTGAATTCCCACCTATAAAACTCGTGAAACTTTCTGGTTATGCAATCAGGTGTTGGGGATACAGGGGAAGCATAATATCTCACCCAAACTAACAACCCCTACATCCAGCTGTATCCATCCTTCAACACATAACCAAGAAACCTTCGGAAATCATGTACCTCAACCTTCGAAAAGCATCTGTTATACGAGTTATGGCAATACTCCCAAACTCCCGCCCCAGTACTGGGTGGTGTCGAGGTTATCTCACCAACAACTTCATAAAAGATATTTTCGATGTCGGCGAACGCAGGTATTCCAGAACTGCAACGATAAAATTGTGACGACAACACCTGGGAGCTCAACTCCCCGGGACACTGCCACAACCCCTAAATGTCAGGAGGCAACAAGAACAATGTTCTCGTCACAAGAATATCGGAACGATTCCAAGATACCCGTGTGATCCAAAAAATTTTTCCTGAAATTTGAGGAGAGGAAAGTCAAAACTTCTACGTCAGGAGGCCTCACGAGAGCAACGAAGGGACTGAGTAGTAAAAAGAATCCTACACTTCGATATATATAATCCTAAGACTCAAAATATTTTGTTCTAGAGTCAACAACGTCAGCCATTCTATCAAGCAGTGGGCTCCTAAGTCGGGGATGGCTCTGATACCAACTTGTAACACCCAGAATGCCGCTATATCTCCGACGTGTCGGGGCACGACTTAGAGGATAGCCGCATGGTGGTTTTGTCGCAAGAGGGGTAATGTTCACACAATCCCATGTACTGAATAAGAAAGGGATAAAGAGTTGGCTTACAATCGCCACTTCACACAATACATAAATAATTCATACATCATTCAAATACATTCATAGACCGACTATGGTCAAAAACCAAATAAAAGGAAGATAAACCCCAAATGCTAGATCCTCGATCGTCCCAACTAGGCTCCACTACTGATCATCAGGAAACGAAACATAGTAACGACGGAGGTCCTCGTCGAACTCCCACTTGAGTTCGGTAGCATCGCCTGCACTGGTATCATCGGCACCTGCAACTGTTTGGAAGTATCCGTGAGTCACAAGGACTCAGCAATCTCACACCCGCGAGATCAAGACTATTTAAGCTTACGGGTAGGATGAGGTAGTTAGGTGAAGCTGCAGCAAGCACTAAGCAAGTATGGTGGCTAACATACGCAAATAAGAGTAAGATGAGAAGCTACGCAATGGTCGGGAAGTTATAAGTGATCAAGAAGTGATCCTAAAAGTACTTACATTCAAGCATAACACAAGACCGTGTTCACTTCCTGGACTCCGCTGAAAAGAGACCATCACGGCTACACACGTGGTTGATTCATTTTAATTAAGTCAAGTGTCAAGTTCTCTACAATCAGACATTAACAAATTCCCATCGGCCACATAACCGCGGGCACGGCTCTCGAAAGTTTATGTCCTGCCTATCCCAACTTAGCCCATCACAAGCTCTCACGGTCAACGAAGGATATTCCTTCTCCCGGATAGACCCGATCAGTCTCAGAATCCCGGTTACAAGACATTTTGACAATGGTAAAACAAGACTAGCAAAGCCGCCCGAATGTGCCGATAAATCCCGATAGGAGCTGCACATATCTCGTTCTCAGGGCACACTGGATGAGACATCCTACAAGTAAAACCATACCTCAAGTTTCCCCGAGGTGGCCCTGCAGTCTACTCGGTTCGGACCAACACTCAAAGGAGCACTGGCCCGGGGGGGGTGTTAAAATAAATATGACCCTCGGGTTTGTAGAACCCAAGGTTAAAGGCTTAGGTAGGTAAATGTAAAACGAAGGTTGGGCCTTGCTGATGGAGCTTTATTCAAAGCGAACTGTCAAGGGGGTCCCGTAACCCCAACCGCGTAAGAAATGCAAAATCAAGGAACATAACACCGGTATGACAGAAACTTGGGCGGAACACCAGGCATAAGGATGAGCCTTCCACCCTTTACCAAGTATATAGATGCATTAATTAAAATAAGAGATATTGTGATATCCCAACATATCCATGTTCCAACATGGAACAAACTTCAACTTCACATGCAACTAGCAACGCTATAAGAGGGGTTGAGAAAAAGCGGTAACATAGCAAAACAACAGTTTGCTAGGAAGGTGGGTTAGAGGCTTGACATGGCAATATGAGAGGCATGATATAACAAGTGGTAGGCAGCGCAACATAGCAATAGAATGAACAACTAGCAAGCAAAGATAGAAGTTATATCGAGGGTATGGTCATCTTGCCTGCAATGTTCTTAGAGTTGTCGAAAGCTTGATCCTCATTAGCATACTCAATAGGTTCCTCATTCACGTACTCGTCTCCTGGCTCTACCCAAAGCAAGAACACAAGCAATGGAACAACAATCAATCACGGTGAAATGCACAAGCAACATGATGTAATACGTGGCATGATATGCAAGATATCATATGCAATGCATATGCGTGCTCCGGAAGGGAAAGGATGATCAAGGCATCAACTTGGCAAACCAAGTATGCCGCTGGAAAGATGAGGTTATTTCGGTCGAAATCGATATAAGGATCACCGGAAATGGATGCACGGTTTGCAAATGACAAGCAAAACATGAATGACGCAAATCTGTGATTAACAGCATGATAGCACTTATAATGCAACAAGAAACTAAACTACTGCACTCCAACATAGCAACAAAAGCATATGGTAGTGAGGTACAAGAGATGCTTGACAAAACATGAACACTGAGCTATGGCTAAATCACACTAGAACAGGTTCAATCAAACATGGCAAAAGTATGAAAGATATCAGCTTCACCGACTTAGTGAAAATACTAGCATGTCAAAACAACATCAGGAAGCAATGTTTAGAGCAAGCAAACAACATACTACAAGAACATACCATAGCAAACAAAGGCATGGCATGTTTTTACTAAATTCATAGAACAAAAATCCCTTACTGATCATGAGCTAAAAAGGCACAAAAAATATGATGGCACCCATGTAAACATAGCAAGTTATATTAACAGTTTCAGACTTGGTGAAATTCACGACATGGCAGAAAATAGATTCATGATAGCAACTTTGCAAACTCATGCGACTCACTACAAAGCATTACATGACAACACAAGCATACCAACAGTAATAAGAGATGTTCATGGAGCTAAACATGGCAATATCAAGTTCATAGGATGCATGAATCACTAGAAAATCACATGGCTATATGGATTAACATGTTAACAATCTGCCAGGAACATTATTTAGCAAAAGTAGAGCAAGAAAATGACATGCTAGAGCACTCCATAATTTCAACCAGAGGCATTAATGGATATAGCATAACCACATGTTGAAAACATCCTTACTTAAGTATCTCAAAATAAGCATGGATCTCATGGTGGCAACAAGTTTACATGGCATCAAAATAACAGCAGGAAAAGGACTAGCAAAATCCTAAGTGCCTGCAAACAGTAACATCACGGAGCCTACTTTGCATGCGTATGCTAGTCACAACATAGATCACAAAAATACAAGACTTCCACCCCTGTAAATATGGCATGATCTAGTTCAAAACACATGTAGACCTCATGCTCATAGGATGCACACACCGAATGCAACAAAAATGACAAATCACCATGTTCTGTCAAGAACCAGCAGTTAACATTTTATAGCACTCTTGCAACGACGAAAATGGCATTATAATGGTGTGACGCCCTCGATTCAACCGTACACTAATCATACACGGAAATGTGTACGATCAAGATCAAGGACTCATGGGAAGATATCACAACACAACTCTAGACACAAATTAAAATAATACAAGCTTTATATTACGAGCCAGGGGCCTCAAGGGCTCGAATACCTAAGCTCGAATACACAAGAGTCAGCGGAAGCAACAATATCTGAGTATAGACATGAGTTAAACAAGTTTGCCTTAAGAAGGCTAGCACAAAAGCAACATCGATCGAAAAGGAAAGGCCTCCTGCCTGGGAGCCTCCTAACTACTCCAGGTCGTCAGTGGTCGTCACGTAGTAGTAGGCACCCTCGGGGTAGTAGTAATCATCAGTGGTGTCGTCTGGCTCCTGGGATCTGTCATCTGGTCGCAACAATTGGGTATGGGGGAAAAAGAGGTAGCAAAGCAAATGTGAGTACTCATCCAAAGTACTCGCAAGACTTACATTAGATCTAAACTAAGTATGCATCAGTATCAAAGGAAATGGGCTGTATCTGTGGACTAAACTACAGAATGAAGGGGAAAGCCTAGCCTATCGAAGACTAGCATCTTCAAGCATCTTGCAGCATATAGAAGAGTACATATCGACATAATGTAAAGTACTAATAGTGTTATCAACCTCGGCTAGAGATCCTTTCTCGACTCCCTGCGAGAAAGCAATCCCAGAGCCATACTATCCATTTTTAATATCCATTCATTTCTCATCACAAGTATCCAGTTCTAGTTGTATCGATCGGGATACAACTCCAAGTGTCCGTTACCGTGGGACAGGCTATCGATAGATGTTTTCTTCCCTCTAGGGGTGCACCAACTTACCCACCATGCTCGATTAACTCCGGCGAGACACAGTTTCCTGGGTCATGCCCGGCCTTGGCCAAACAATACGCCGCAACCCGACCTAGGCTTAATAGAGAGGCCAGCACGCCGGACTAAACCTATGACCCCAGGGGTCATGGGCCATTGCCCCGGGAACTCGTGCAAGTTGCATGGGCGGCCGGTGAGCAGACCTAGCTACCTCCTTCAAAAAGGTAGGTGCTTATGCAATCCAACCCGGCGCACGCCGCTCAGTCGCTGACGTCTATTAAGCTTCGGCTAATGTATACGACACAGAACACCCATACTATGCCCACGTGATGGTTAGTACTATCAGGCCAGAGGCCCCTCGAATCAAATATCCAAATCGTAATGGATTAGGAATGCGCGGTAACAAGCAGAGACTCATGAAAGATGTGACCCCGTCGCCCCGTCTTGAGTACTTGCGGCAAGGGCTAAGAATGCCCGGCCACGCCTCGTAAGTATCTCACGGGCACCTTCCAGGTCAACCCGACTCCACATCACTCGCTAATAAGCTCGCGCGGGTACCCCTCAGGGCCGACCTGTCTTTAATAACATGGCTCAGTGCAAAGTCATAGTAACCATAGTAACTTTGTGTCTAACACCAAGGGGAAAACCCGAGGGATCACCCCCGGTGAATTCCACTCGATGTTATCATCAAGGTGAATGTAAGAGGATCCACCCTCGAGGTTCACACTTGATGGGTTGCACGACAGAGCCGTAATGGAAGTGGCTAAGGAGGAAAATCACCTTCGATGACCTCGTATAGCTACACTACAGAGATCTCATCAGGAGTGATGTAAGAGGTTCCACCCTCGGCACTCGATGGTAACTCTGCTGAGTCGTACAACTAGGGGGGTGATGTGCGGTGTCGGGGCCTGGACGTCGATCACGTTGATCGAGTCATCAAACATAAAGCGGGGCAACTGGGACAAGGTGGGGGTCACTGATGGATCTCTAACCAACCTATACTAAGCAGTTTAGGATAAGCAGGTAAGGTATGAAAGCAAGTAACAAAAACAGGCTATGTATCAGGGTAGGATCATACATAAAGCAGTAGCAGTTCTAATGCAAGAATGAGAGGGAAAGAAATGGGCGGTATCAGAATGCTCAAGGGGGGGGGGTTTGCTTGCCTGGAAGCTTTGTTGAAAAGGAAGAAGTGTCGTCGTCGACGTAGTCGATCACAGGGGCATCAGCAGTGGTCTCGGGGTCTACCGGAGAGGAGAGGGGGAAGAAAAAGTAAATATAAAGCAAACATAGCATCACAAAGCATGAGAAGACGATAAGCAGAACTAGGGTCGACCTAACGTGGGGCTACATGATATAGGTGAAGGGGGGATTCAACCGGGAATGTTTTCCTAGTTCCGGACCTGTGTTAGACAGATGACCAGAGGGGGAAAGTTCCATGTTCAGCATGCTAGGGGCATGTGACAGATGAATGGACCGTGTATTCGGATTCGTCTTGTTTTTCTAAGAAACTTTCATGTAGAAAACATTATCATTGGAGCTACGGTTTAATTTCTACGTTTTTTCAAAGTTTTAAACATTTTTTGGAATTAATTAAATTAACAGAAGAAAAATGACATCAGCATGACATCACTAGGACGTCAACAGTCAACAGGATGGCTGACCAGGTCAAACTGACCAGTGGGTCCTACATGTCATAGATAGAGGGCTAACAGTGGGTTATTTTAATTAAACAAGGTTAATTAGCAGCTGGGCCCCACATGTTATTGACTATTTAGGTTAACTCGTTATTTTTAGTTATAAAAACATTTCAATTAACTTAATTGTCCGGTGGGGCCCGCTTGTCAGTGAAACTGGGGGCTACCCAGTCAGCTCAGTTGACTGGGTCATCCTAGTTAACTCGGGCTAGGGGACCCACTGGCAACCACCCAGGTGGGCCCCAGTGACCGGCCACATCAGCGGCGGCACCGGAGGGAGCTCCGGCGAGCCACTTATGTGGTGGCGTGGCTCGGCATCCGCTGGAAAACATTGACAGGGGGTCTCCGGGCCCGGGGGTTGGCTCGTTCGAACATGGGCGCAAAGCCGCGCCCGATGATAGCGTCGGCGTGGCCGGAGACGGCCTAAATCGGCGACGACGAGCTCCGTGGCAGTCGCCGGAGATGGGCGCGATCGGATCCGGTGAAAGAGGGGTCGGGAGGATGAGCGGAGGGCATGGGCGGCTTCGGCGTGACGACCTGAGCATGTTCCCGTGCTCGGCCAGGCACGAAACCGCCGGCAGCGATGACAGCTAGTGTGGCGGCAACGAGGAGCTTCGGCCATGGTGGAAATGGCGCAGGGAGCGAGCTACGGGCATGGAGAGGGGCAAGGAAGAGAGGGGAGAGGCGACGGCCACTCACAGTGTTGCAGGGAAGGCTTGGGGGTGCCGGGGATGGTCGGAGACGGCAGATCGATGCGGCGGCCGAGGCAAACGCCGGCGAAGGGGAACGGGCGTGGGTGGCAGCTTTGCGGCGCCCCGGTCTCGATCCGGTGGTGGAGGCGGGAGGAGAAAGCCACGTCGGATCTCCCGGACTTCCAGGCAGCGCTCGGGGTGGCCCGTGGCCGCAGCAATGATGACAAGACGGTGACTGCCGCGGGCGGATGAGCTCGGGAACAAGAGAGAGAGAGGGTGTAGGGGGCGCGAGGGGGGAAGGGGGCAGTCTAGGGTTTGGCAGGGGGCTCCGCCGATGACCTTATCTACGCGGGACGGCAGCGGATGGTCGGCGTGTGGCCACCTGCAGCTACGGACGGCGCACGGACGTCCACTACGCCCTGTAGGAATAGGGAAGGAGAGGGATCCGGTGATGGGCTGGGCCGGCTCCGGTAGCGAGCAGGCCTAAGTGCACAGTGCACTTAGGCCTTTTCTCTTTTCTTTTATATTATTTTCTATTTTTCCCTATTCGTTCACTACTCTCCATTTTAATTGAGCGACCAAATGAATTTAGTCAAGTGTGAAACTTCACACAAAAATTCAGGGCAATATTGTTGAGCCACACACAAGTCTGTAGAATATTTGGAAAAGGATAATTATTTTTAGAATTCGAAATGGCCGGGTTATGTGCTATTGCACCACTTATTAATTTGTTAAGGGCATTTTAATAATTCAAATGAGGTTGGTTAATTCATCACAATTTCTTATTGAATATTTGCAACACAACAAACATTTTTGTTTTACTGTTTGGAGAAATAATTTATTTGACTTTATTTTAAAATTGAATTTGAATTGGTTTTGAATTAAAGTGAGATTAACAATAGTAACAGTGATGACTTGTCATCATTAGTAGGGGATAACTATAGCTTGACACTGGGGGTGTTACAAATCTCCTCCACTACAAGAAATCTCATCCCGGGATTTAAGTGGGGAAGTAAAGAGTAACTTCGGAGAACTGATCCTTATAGGGTCAATTATCTAGAGAACAATTCAGCGAATGAGGCAGAAGTATCTCTCGAGTTGAAACTTAATAAACATCTAGAGCAAAGTATGAAGGTACAATAGGAAGTTTCATGCGAATGGACAAATTGATACCTGAACAGAGTGTGAGAAAGGGGTTCAGAGCATCGGAAATAGATCATCTCTCGAAAGATGGCCGTGACAAGATACGAAGCCACTTGCAAGAATATTTTGGAATCAAACATATACAGGAGAGTCAGGTTTCGATCCTGTGGAACTATGGGTTATGGGCCCACCATGTGGGTTAAAAGCAGGAATTGTGCTAACATTTTACACGGTCATGATAGCAAGGCAGGTCAGAGGATAGCCTGTCAGTTATGCTGGCAATAATGTCGGTACCAAGGGCGAGGGACGAAGAGAACAATTTTCCTGCTCGTTGAACGAGGCGGACCAATAGGCAAAGTTATTGTCCATCGGGGGTTACCAGGATGTTGTCAGCAATAGTATCAGGGTCACACTAACAGAGTTGTACACTGAGGTGTTTACCTAAGCAGGAAATTATCTCTACTGAGATAAGTTAGTTTACCAGAAAGGTTAAACAAAATAATGGAAAGGAAAATATGATTAGTATAATAATCAAACCAATGGAAAGGAAAATATGTTTAAACACAATTATCAGGAGTATATCCTTCCCAAGGACAAGCAAAGGATGATATCCATGACATGATAGTAATTAGATAACCAAATAGGTAAAGGGGTGAGGGAATTCATGATGTTACACGTACAACGATGTTTGGATAAATGAACGAGAAACATTTAGCATTATGCTTCCAATGTTCTTGTTGATGTTTGAGTACCACAATCATGCTTCTTGATAGCATTGACATGGCATCAGGTAAAGGTCGGACCTTGGATTCACAAAGGATCCATTAGGAATTTCTAGAACATATCATGTTATTTTATCAGGGAAAAGATGAGGAGGTGGCCGATGGGTTCAGTAGCAATCCATCGACATGTCAACAAGGATGTATTCCCAAAATTAATATGATCAAGTTTGTGTTGGGGGGAAGACAAGAATGTTGTTGATGCTGACACAAATCATCGAGAGGCAAATATGGTATTTCTAGCCATGAATTCAATTGACATCTCTGAAGAAGCCAAAGTGTGACGGTGATCAAGACAAAGTTTGTCGAGAGATTCTAAGAAGATGCCCTCGAGCAGAAAAGGGAGGATGAAGTGAAAGACTATGAGAACCCGGATTCGACACAATCTCAAAGTCAAGCCTGTTGTTTGAGGTGAAATGATAATATGAGGAAGATCGACATAAGCTTAGCTCATCGTCGGAAGTTGCTCCGGGCATAAGGACCAGGTAGCACAACTAAAAAGTTGTCCTGATAAAATATAGCCGTTTAGGCTAGGAATGATGTGATGGGGTAAAAAGCTTCCCAGTATCAAGTACTAGGTGTAATGCCAGAAGGTAAATTGGAGTAGAGGTTGGACGGGGGAAATGATTTGCAGAGGATAGGTAATTTTAACTTACCCAGTGAATGAGATCAAGGAGGAAATATGGTCGAGACCATAACTGCAAGGGATCCAATTTACGATACCGGAAGAATTATTCAAATGATTAAATATCCTTGCAAGAAGCTTTCATGATAAGTTCCACACCGTGTCCGTGGGCATGAACACAAAGGTTCAGGGTCGACTCCCACTTCTACAATGCATAACCTTTCATTTTACTTCTCGCTCTTGATGAAGTTGTAGTATTGAAATTTTATTTGACGAAAAGCCAGTAGAGTATAATCCGCATAACTTTTGAGTTCACATAGATTAGGGAAGGCATAGGTTCAACCCATCGAGGCATCTTAGGAACATATATTCTAAATTTCAAGAATAAATAACACCAGCTCGGTAGTGGAGCATGGTTGAGAAAAGCAGGGGATACAATTTACCAAAGGCATTATGTATCCGAGGAAAAGGCTACAAGGTTACTGAATATGAAGGATGTTGTCGGATAAAATCCGAAAAAGGGGTCTGGTGGTCCACAAGGGATCCGATGTGAGCATCAATATTCAACCAGAGGAAGAAAGAATGCAAGGAGATCAGATTATAGAAACAACTGACTAACTCAAAGCTCAATTGGAAAGCAATTATGAATTCCAAAACAAGGGATCAAAAGCAATGCTCTGATTAGGGATGGATAGGTAGAATAGCCTTAGGGGTACTATCGATGGCGATTTGATTGATCGAGATCCAGCACATGTTAAAATGACGTCTGAGCCGGAAGGATGAATTCTAGTATCTGATTGAGGATTGCGAGCATTCGCCACATATTGTATCAACGAACTCAAAATGATAATGACAAAGGCTGACAATAAGATTACTAAACTTATGGTATTAACCATAATGCAAGCAAGCAAGAAATTCAAGAACAATAGGCTGTTGAGGATTTTCACAAGAACGAATAGTATTACAAAGACTTTTGTGAAGTACATGAATCAACTGAGGATGAGCGGATACTCGATAGGTGCACAAAGTTATCCGTAGGGGTATTCAGATGACAATGAACTTCAAGGCAGTAAGCTCAAAGGATTCTCGGAAAAAAGAGAGAAATTCAGGACATCTTGTAATAACAAGATCAATGGGATAGAATGCAAGATTGGCAAGTGTGTAGTTATCCATAAGGATATTTCGGTGATAGGGAATTGCAAAGGCAACATGTACAAAGTCTCGAGAAAATATCATATATTATATTCGAAATCTTCTGATGCAGTAGGCAATCATCTGAAATAAGGGGCTCTCCGGGCAGATGTGATCACGAGATCCTAATGTTCTAGTTAGTAAAACCATTTAACCCGAATAGAAGAGAGATCAGAGTACCAGAGTATATACGAGGAATAAAAGATCCTAATACCACTCAATTGGTGATGTGGGCCCGTAAGACACACAGCCAAGTTAGTAAAACGGTTTTCGGTTTCTAGACTCAACTTCGGCCAAGGAATTGGAAAGGGGGATCCTACAGGCAGTCGACTCTGATACCAACTTGTGACGCCTTCAACCATACACTAATCATACACGCAAATGTGTACAATCAAGATCAAGGACTCACGGGAAGATATCACAACACAACTCTAGACACAAATTAAAATAATACAAGCTTTATATTACAAGCCAGGGGCCTCCAGGGCTCGAATACATAAGCTCGAATACACAAGAGTCAGCGGAAGAAACAATATCTGAGTACAGACATGAGTTAAACAAGTTTGCCTTAAGAAGGCTAGCACAAAAGCAACATCGATCGAAAAGGCAAGGCCTCCTGCCTGGGAGCCTCCTAACTACTCCAGGTCATTAGTGGTCGTCACGTATTAGTAGTAGGCACCCTCGGGGTAGTAGTAATCATCAGTGGTGTCGTCTGGCTCCTGGGATCTGTCATCTGGTCGCAACAATCGGGTATGGGGGAAAAAGAGGTAGCAAAGCAAACATGAGTACTCATCCAAAGTACTCGCAAGACTTACATCAGATCTAAACTAAGTATGCATCAGTATCAAAGGAAATGGGCTGTATCTGTGGACTAAACTACAGAATGCCAGAAGAGAAGGGGAAAGCCTAGCCTATCGAAGACTAGCATCTTCAAGCATCTTCAAGCATCTTGTAACATACCGAAGAGTACATATCGACATAATGTAAAGTAGTAATAGTGTTATCAACCTCGGCTAGAGATCCTTTCTCGACTCCCTGCGAGAAAGCAATCCCAGAGCCATACTATCCATTTTTCATATCCATTCATTTCTCATCACAAGTATCCAGTTCTAGTTGTATCGATCGGGATACAACTCCAAGTGTCCGTTACCGTGGGACAGGCTATCGATGGATGTTTTCTTCCCTGCAGGGGTGCACCAACTTACCCACCACGCTCGATTAACTCCGACCGGACACACTTTCCTGGGTCATGCCCGACCTCGGCCAAACAATACGCCACAATCCGGCCTAGGCTTAATTGAGAGGCCAGCACGCCGGACTAAACCTATGCCCCCAGGGGTCATGGGCCATCGCCTCGGGAACTCCTGCATGTTGCGTGGGCGGCCGGTGAGCAGACCTAGCTACCTCCTTCAAAAAGGCAGGTGCTTACGCAGTCCAACCCAGCGCGCGCTGCTCAGTCGCTGACGTCTATTAAGCTTCGGCTGATGTATACGATGCAGAACGCCCATACTATGACCACGTGATGGTTAGTGCTATCAGGCCAGAGGCCCCTCGGATCAAATATCCAAATCGTAGTGGATTAGGAACAGGCGGTAACAAGCAGAGACTCACGAAAGATGTGACCCCGTCGCCCCGTCTCGAGTACTTGCGGCAAGAGCTAAGAATGCCCCGCCACGCCTCGTAAGTATCTCGCGGGCACCTTCCAGGTCAACCCGACTCCACATCACTCGCTATTAAGCTCGCACGGGTACCCCTCAGGGCCAACCAGTCTTTAGTAACATGGCTCAGTGCAAAGTCATAGTCACCATAGTAACTGTGTGTCTAACACCAAGGGGAAAACCCGAGGAATCACCCCCGATGAAATCCACTCGATGTTACCATCAAGGTGAATGTAAGAGGATCCACCCTCGAGGTTCACACTTGAGGGGTTGCACGACAGAGCCGTAACGAAAGTGGCTAAGGAGGAAAATCACCCTCGATGACCTCGACCGTATAGCTACACTACAGAGATCTCATCAGGAGTGATGTAAGAGGTTCCACCCCCGGCACTCGATGGTAACTCTGCAGAGTCGTACAACTAGGGGGGGTGATGTGCGGTGTCGGGGCCTGGACGTCGATCACGTTGGTCAAGTCATCGAACATAATGTGGGGCAACTGGGGTAAGGTGGGGGTCACTGATGGATCTCTAACCAACCTATACTAAGCAGTTTGGGATAAGCAGGTAAGGTATGAAAGCAGGTAACAAAAACAGGCTATGCATCAGGGTAGGATCATACATAAAGCAGTAGTAGTTCTAATGCAAGCATGAGAGGGAAAGGAATGGGCGATATCGGAATGTTCAAGGGGGGGGTTGCTTGCCTGGAAGCTCTGTTGAAAAGGAAGAAGTGTCGTCGTCGACGTAGTCGATCACATGGGGCATCAGCAGCGGTCTCGGGGTCTACCGGAGAGGAGAGGACGAAGAAACAGTAAAAATAAAGCAAACATAGCATCACAAAGTACGACAAGACGATAAACAGAACTAGGGTTGACCTAACGTAGGGCTACACGATATAGGTGAAGGGGAAATTCAACCGGGAATGTTTTCTCGGTTCCGGACCTGTGTTAATGACCGGAGGGGGAAAGTTCCATGTTCAACATGCTAGGGGCATGTGACAGATGAATGGACCACGTATTCGGATTCGTCTCGTTTTTCTGAGCAACTTTCATGTAGAAAACATTTTCATCGGAGCTACGGTTTAATTTCTACGAATTTTCAAAGTTTTAAACATTTTTTGGAATTAATTAAATTAATAGAACAAAAATGACGTCAGCATGACATCATCGTGTCGTCAGCAGTCAACAGGACGGCTGACCAGGTCAAACTGACCAGTGGGTCCTATATGTCATAGACAGAGGGCTAACAGTGGGTTATTTTAATTAAACGTGGTTAATTAGCAGCTGGGCCCCACATGTCAGTGACTATTTAGGTTAACTGATTATTTTTAGTTATAAAAACATTTCAATTAACTTAATTGTGCGATGGGGCCTGCTTGTCAGTGAAACTGGGGGCTGCCCAGTGAGCTTAGTTGACTGGGTCAACCCAGTCAACTGGGGCCAGGGGACCCACTGGCAGCGACCCAGGTGGGCCCTAGTGACCGGCCACGTCAGCGGAGGCACCGGAGGAAGCTCCCGCGAGCCACTTCTGCGGTGGTGTGGCTCGGCATCCGCCGGAAAACGTCGACAGGGGGTCATCGGGCCCGGGGGTTGGCTCGTTCGAACAGGGGCGCAAAGTCGCGCCCGATGGTAGCATCGGCGTGGCCGGAGAAGGCCTAAGTCGGCGACGGCGAGCTCCGTGGCGGTCGTCGGAGTATGGGCGCGATCGGATCCGGTGAAAGGGGGTCAGGAGGATGAGCGGCGGGCACGGGCGGCTTCGGCGTGACGGCCTGAGCACGTTCCTGTGCTCGGCCGGGCACGAAACCGACAGCAGCGATGACAGCTAGTGTGGCGGCGACGAGGAGCTTCGGCCATGGAGGAAACAGCGCAGGGAGCGAGCTACAGGCGCGGAGAGGGGTAGGGAAGAGAGGGAAGAGGCGACGACCGCTCACAGCGTTGCTGGGAAGGCTTGGGGGTGCCAGGGACGGCCGGAGACGGCAGATTGATGCGGCAGCCGAGGCAAACGCCGGCGAAGGGGAACGGGCGCGGGTGGCAGCTTCGCGGCGCCCCAGTCTCGATCCGGTGGTGGAGGCGGGATGAGAAGGCCACGACAAACCTCCTGGACTTCCAGGCAATGCTCGGGGTGGCCGGTGGCCGCGGCAACGACGACAAGACGGCGTCTGCCACGGGCGGACGAGCTCGGGAACAAGAGAGAGAGGGCGTGGGGGGCGTGAGGGGGGAAGGGAGCAGTCTAGGGTTTGGCAGGGGGCTCCGCCGGCGACCTTATCTACGCGGGATGGCAGCAGATGGTCAGCGTGTGGCCACCCACGGCCACGGACGGCGCACGGGCGTCCCCCGCGCCCTGTATGAACAGGGAAGGAGAGGGAGCCGGTGATGGGCTGGGCCGGCTCCGGTAGCGAGGAGGCCTAAGTGCACAGTGCACTTAGGCCTTTTCTCTTTTCTTTTATATTCTTTTCTATTTTCCCCTATTTGTTTACTACTCTCCATTTTAATTGAGTGACCAAATGAATTTAGTCAAATGTGAAACTTCACACAAAAATTTAGGGCAATATTGTTGAGCCACACACAAGTCTGTAGAATATTTTGAAAAGGATAATTATTTTTAGAATTCGAAATGGCCGGGTTATGTGATGTTGCACCACTTATTAATTTGTTTAGGGCATTTTAATAATTCAAATGAGGTTGGTTAATTCATCACAATTTCTTATTGAATACTAGCAAAAAGGCCCGTGTGTTGCAACGGGAGAAAAAAAATCGTCTCATATCGCTTGCTGGGTCAGTTGGACAAAATGTGTGTCACCGGTTGGCAGGTTATGAGATCGAACCCTCCCATTGGCAATTTTATTTTTTGCCAGCTCTCCAGACCTGGGCCACAGTACGCAGCCAGGTGGGCTTCCTACGCTGGGCCAAAACGGATGGCAAGTAACGATACCAAATAGCGTACATGAAATTAATGGAAGCGGGACCAAATGAAGGGGGACGAAACCAAGAATATCACCTCCCTTTAATACTAGTCTAGCACAAAATGCCCGTGCATTGCAACAGAAACGAAAATTGACGTGTGTCCATGAAATTGTCCACCTGAGCAGTACAACGGCATCAGTATAGTGCCACCTAACGGCGACAAACATGTGTACACCGAGATTTTGAAGAAAAGCATTAATACAACCGTGCATTAGTCATGAAAGAATCCTAAACACCAATGATAAGGAACACTTCTTCATAATTCTAAAATTATTATGAAAAAATTATTGCATGAGTAACTATCCATGCACTTGTTAATTTATCAATCTCGTTTAATCAGGTATTCCTCCTTCATATGTTTTGTTTATCTCATGCAGCCAGAACCCACAATTCCATTTAAATCGTGTCTTTTTTTCTAGGTATGTTTTCCCTTTTCTCATGAAGCACACAATCCCATTTAATTTATAGCGAACCAACAAAATAGCGTGCATGTCCTCTTTTATTTATCTCATGCAGCCTCGTTGACACCTAGAATAAAACAAAATCCATATTTCACATGTTTGTTTGTTGATTCTGAAGCCGGCTCATTTACGCAGTTAACTCGCGCACGTATGCAAGTTTACCAGCTTTTGTGTAAAAATGAGGGCATTATTTAATTGGTAACATGTAAGAAAACAGCTGCGAAAGTGTTTTGCCAATATCCATGGCGTGTGCTTAGATTTGATTTCATGTGGCATGCATTGTACCTCATCCTTATTATTTGGCCATGCAGGGCCTCTTTTTCCTTGCTTGGTCTCTCTTTCCTTATTCCTAGACAGCTTCTTAACACCAAGAAAAGTCAAAGACCTATATAAATTGGATGTATTACATCTATAGGGGCGATGTGGGACTATTTAACAACAAAATTAACCTTTATATAACAAGCAACATCACGTAGCTCTGTTGGTGGGGGCACAAGTCTTCAAAAGTTGCGGTCGCTGATTCGATTTCACAACATCGCATATTTTTGCTTCGGCCTGCCTCGTCCGGATTGATGGGCCCGATTGGTTGGGCCACCGGCCTCAGCACACAGGAGGGTTTCGAGTGCCAGAAACCATAGCGTGCTTTGCGTTGAGTTTTTTTCTTCTCTTGATGAAAGGACGCTCGGTTCAGTTTTCATACCGATATAAGGAAACCAAACGTACGAAGTTTTGAGCGGACGTACCAAGGAACGGACGAAAATTTTGGTGGTAAGAAGCAATAGCCCTTTTATTAGTGTGTGTGTGTATATATATATATATATATATATATATATATATATATATATATATATATATATATATATATATATATATATATAGGTATAGATTTGCAACACAACGGGCATTTTTTTTTACTGTTTGGAGAAATAATTTATTTGACTTTATTTTAAAATTGAATTTGAATTGGTTTTGAATCAAAGTGAGTTTAGCAACAGTAATAGTGATGATTTGGCATCATTAGTAGGGGTTTACTATAGCTTGACACGGGTTTTTACAAATGGACAATAACATGCATGCAAATGCTACTACCATGAAGAGCTTAATGAGACAAACATTTTGACATATCATATTTAAGATTTGGCGCATCGAGCACGGAGATGTAGCATTATGAAGATGGCATAAAAACAACAGGATTTGACGACCTAGAGAAAATGGGGTCAACCTAGGGTTTTGGTGGCACGCTTCACGAGGTCGGATCGGACTCGTCAGAGACGACGAGGACGCCGGACGGAGACGAGAGAAGAAGGCCGGAGCTCGAGGGAGGCCGGAGCGGGGCCGGTCTGACTCCGGTGGCCGGAGTGCCGTAGAGGATGGTGCGGACGGCGCCGAGGGGCTCCGCGGGCAGCAGACGGCGAGGCGAAGGAGCACGACGGTGCAGTCGGCGGGGTTGGGCGCGCAGGCGCGCTATGGTTTTCGCTGGGCGGCGGCGGCCGATGGATGGGCCGGGCAGGCCCGCCTCGGGCTCGCCGGGCCGCGGCGGCGGCGGACACGGAGAGTGCCATGTGGCAAGCCCTGGTTGGCTGCGGGCGGCGGAAGAAGCTTGTGCGGCGAGATCCGGACGTGGCCGGCGACGGAGAGGGGAAAAACTAGGGTTTCAATTCGGGGGGAGGTGCAAATATATAGGTAGAGGGAGCTAGGAGAGTCCAAATGAGGTGCGGTTTTCGCCCACATGATCGTGATCCAACGACTGAGATCATGGAGGGGGTTTAGATGGGTAATTGGGCTGTTTTGGAGGGGTGTTGGGCTGCAACACAAATAGGCTTTTGCGGTTACCCGGTTAACCGCTGGGCCATCAAACGACTTCCAAATGGAACGAAATTTGACAGGTGGTCTACCGGTGATGTACCAAGGCCACTTGACAAATCTCGGCCCACTCGGAGTACGTTTTTCTCCCGCTCACGAAAAGAGACAAGATGGGTGTGCCGGGTGCATGTGGGAGTGTCGAATTGCAAAACGGACAACGGGGAAAATGATCGGATGCATGAGACGAACATGAATGCAAATGCGATGCACATGATGACATGATATGAAATGCATGACATGAATAAAATGCAAAACAAAAGACAAAGCCCAACCACGAAGGGAATATCATAACACATAGCCAAAAATGGCAAGAGTCGGAGTTACAAATATGGCAAGTTACATCCGGGGTGTTACAAAACTTCTTATGTACCCCAGTGTTCGGCGGACAGGGCTCCTCGTCGTCATTCTCACTTTGCGACCCCTTCTCATTGTCTTTGGCATTTAAGTTGCCGGCCTGTTTGAAGACCCAACATCTCCGGTGGGTATGATTGGCTGGTTTATCAAGGGTGTCGTGGATCTAACATGGATGATCGAGTATGCGGTCCAAGCTGGAAGAGCCCGAATTGTTCCTTTTATATGGCTTCTTCCGCTGATCGGACTTGGAGCCATTGAATCTGGCGTTGACCGCCGTGTCATCAGTATTGTCACCATTGTTTTGACGCTTATGCCTGTTGTGTCGGGGCTTTCCATTGCTATTCTTGGCTTCGGAGGTGCCAGGTTCGCTTGCATTATGATTGCTACGGGCTAGCCAACTATCTTCGCCCACACAAAAGTGGGTCATAAGTGCCGTGAGGGCCGCCATGGACCTTGACTTTTCTTGGCCGAGGTGTCGGGCGAGCCATTCATCGCGGATGCTATGCTTAAAGGCCGCTAGGGCTTCGGCATCCGGGCAGTCGACGATCTAGTTCATTTTAGTTAAGAACCTTGTCCAGAATTTCCTGGCTGACTCTCTAGGCTGTTGAACTATGTGACTTAAGTCGTCGGCATCTAGGGGTCGGACGTATGTGCCTTGGAAGTTGTCGCGGAAGGCGTCTTCCAAGTCCTCCCAGCTGCCAATGGAGTTTTTGGGCAGGCTGTTCAACCAGTGCCGAGCTGGTCCCTTGAGTTTTAGCCGGAGGTATTTGATGGCATGAAGATCATCACTGCGGGCCATGTGAATATGGAGAAGAAAGTACTCAATCCATACTGCGGGATCTGTTGTTCCATCATATGATTTGATATTTACGGGTTTAAACCCTTCTGGGAATTCATACTCCATTACTTCATCAGTGAAGCAGAGGGGGTGTGCGGCACCTCTATATCGGGCCAGGTCGCGAAGTAGTTCGGATGGAGTCCATTTGCGGCTTTCGGCCCGGGCGTGATTATGCTTGTCATGTTTGGCTTGATAGCCATCATCGCGCGTCAAGGCACGCCCCCGCGATTCGTAGATCGACCTGGCCGGACCTGCTTTATTCTTCAGGTCCTATCGCAGGTCATATGTGTATCCCCGAGCCATTGTGTCTCTACCTTTACGGCGAGATAGTATGAGCTAGTGATCGACTTGAGTTGTCGTTTTGTCCCGGCGACGTGGTGGTCAGTGAGCCGCATTACATGTTGCTGGTACGGGCTCAAGTGCCTCGTCATCGAATTGAGGTAGCAGTTTACGCTTCGGGTAACTTTTGGTTGGGCGCACGAGGCCGTATTCCTCGGCTGCCAGGACATTATTCCATCTGTCATTGAGTAGATCTTGATCAGCTTAAAGTTGCTGCTGTTTCTTTTTCAGACTCCTTGCAATGGCTATTAGCCATTGCTTAAAGCACTCCTGCTCGAGAGGTTCCTCAGGCATGATAAAGTCTTCGTCGCCGAGGCTCACCTCATCCTCGGAGAGTGTAAGGTAATTACCGTCCTCCGAGTGTTTGTTTGCGGCCTGTTCATCACGACTAACTTGCCCATCCTCCCGATCGTCTTGTTCAGAGTTTTGCTCGACGGGGTTTCCTTGGTCTTCGGCATCGCTTGGAGTATTGTTGTCTCTCGTGCCGGTATTGCTGTCTTTGCTGCGGCGTGATTTAGAGCGACGCCGTCGGCGTTTTGGGTGTATCTCGGGAGGTTTGTCCTCTACTGGATTTTTCTCATTATCGCCGCAACCCTCCTTGGGTGTATCCAACATGTACACGTCATACGAAGAGGTGGCCATCCAGCGTCCGGTAAACGGCGGGTTTTGGGCCTGCTCTTCTCCAACATCGTCATCCATACCGTCGATGTCTTTGGAGCCGTAATCAAGCATGTCAGTTAAGTCCTCGATAGTGGTGATGAAGTGGGTGGTGGGTGGGACGTAAAATTCCTCGTTCTCAGCCCCTAGTTCATGCTGGGTGTAGTTCAGACGTTGCTCGTTCGTAATGATGAGGGATGGCATCAAGTCCAGAGCCTCGCTTAAAAGCGAGGTTTGGCCAGGGAGAAGAGAATCCATGGAGTATGGCGGGAAGGGGATTCTTCAGCCGAGCTCATGCAATGCTGACTCCGAGAGTTTGGAGCCAGTGTCCGGGGAAGAATCCGGCTTTGTGATAGTTGCCAGCGGCACTGCTTCCTCCGGCTCTCCCGTACTAGGCTTAGTGGCCATAAATAGTCCGGTGGGTTTAGAAATCCCATCTTCGGACCTAGCGATGCGCTCCGGCTCTATGGCCAGAGCGGAGGTTGGAGTCGTGAATCCTTGCAAGATCAAGTCTCCTCGGATGTCAGCGACATAATCCAAGTTACCAAAACTAATCTGGTGACCTGGGGCGTAGCTGTCGATCTGCTCTAGATGGCAAAGCGAGTTGGCCCGCAGTGTGAAGCCGGCACACACAAAGATCTGACCAGGAAGGAAAACCTGCCCCAGGGAAGCATTATTGTAGGTGATTGATGGATCTATTGAACCTTCTGGTGACAACGAAGCGGAACTCTCAATGAAAGCACCAATATCGGTGTCAAGACCGACGAATCTCGGGTAGGGGGTCCCGAACTGTGCGTCTAAGGTCGATGGTAACAGGAGGCAGGGGACACGATGTTTTAGCCAGGTTCGGGCCCTCTTGATGGAGGTAATACCCTACGTCCTCCTTGATTGATATTGATGAGTATGAGGATTACAAGATTTGATCTACCACGTGATCGTAATGGCTAAACCCTAGATGTCTAGCATGTATGATTGTGATTGCCTCTACAGACTAAATCCTCCGGTTTATATAGACACGGGAGGGGCCTAGGGTTGTACAGAGTCGGTTTACAAAGGAAGGAATCTACATATCCAAACACCAAGCTTGTCATCCACGCAAAGGAGAGTCCCATCCGGACACGGGAAGAAGTCTTCTGTCTTGTATCTTCATAGCCCATTAGTCTGGCCCATGTTGCATAGTCCGGGCGCCCGAGGACCCGTTAATCCAGGACTCCCTCACTCGCGATGCACAAGGTTTCTCCTCATATACTATTTCACCTTAGCTAGAGGTCCGTCGCCCCCTGGATTTCAATTCCTGGTCAGTTGATTCCCAATTAACGGAAGCATTCCCCGGTGTAACATGCGCTAGTCCACCTATTACGCCGGGGAAGCAACACCTCGGTGTTTATCTTAGGGGTGTGTGAAGCCTAGAGCTGCTAGTGCCTGATCTAGTGGTCGGCCAGGATTAAAGGGATGTCCTGGGGCCGCTGCCAAGCACGGCGGTGGTGTGAGGTCGAGGGGAGGGCGGGGCGGTGGAGGCATGGGTCTGGGCCGGTGGTCGCTGGCGGTTCGAGAAAGATCGTCAAAAGTGACTGGCTGGAGGTAGACGAAGGCCATCTTCCCGTTCCTTATAGATCGGACAGTTCATAAAAAAATCGACTGGCCTATTTATTTTTAGTCGACTGTTATCTTGATAGGACCACATGTGGTGGTCTGCTGGAGGAGTACCTGCATTTCCTGTGCTCATATATTACAAAATCATACGGAGTAGAATCTAATATTGTTTGCCATGCAATGTTGTAGAGAAATCATATGTCTCCTGTCATTTATTTTTCAGCACCTGCTATCTGCTACTTTTACAGTGCACTAGTTCTGCACACACTTCACCCATACTCTCACTATTGTGTTTTTATGCAAGGTATTCCAGACTCTGCTGCTATGAGAGAAGCAAAAAATAAAAGATAGAAGTCGCTCCAGCGTCGTACGTGGATAGGCTGGACACGTTTCAACCTTATAATAGGTGCAGTGTCAGTAGATGGAGACGGTAAACGTAGCTCTGGAGTTGATGACCTTGCTCGCAATGAACCACCATCCCAGGTGCTTGCTTTAATTTCAGGGTTCCATATGTGGTTGCATGTTGCATATGGTGTCTAGCTTGTATTCGGAAGGCCGAAGTCAGTCTTTATTAAGATAATTTATTTTTTACATGAACCACCATCCCGTGAGCACCAGAAGACAAATAGCTAGTCTGGGCACTGGCCAAGCCAGTGACAAGCCCAGCACAGACATGCATCACCTGGAAGCCAACTAAAAAGCCACGATTGTGGCGAAGCAGCCCGCCTCCCACCAGGCTCTCAGGTCCTAGATGATCATGCTCACCACTCCAGCCGGATGTCTAGCTTGTATTGCTTCCAATTTGGTTAAATTGCATCTGCTTAGCTTACACATTATACCTTTGAATATGACATGCCTTCCTGTTTTTGGTACATACTAGTACATTTGTCTATTAACCATGTTCTTACATCAAACTAATTTTCTTGTGTATCCCTCATCAATCACTTATGATGAGGCAGTCAGGCCAGTGGACTACTCTGAGTAAATATCCTCATTTAAAGAATGCAGCGTCAGCCTCCCGACATGATTCTCAAGAAACAGCAAGGCTAGATGAAGATAGTGAACGTAGCTCTGTAGTTGATTACTGCATTTCCTCTACACTAGCATCGCATGTGCTTGCTCTAACTTGGTAGCGTGATATGTGGTCGCATGTTGCATATGGTGTCTAGATTGTAATTCTTCCAATCTGGTTAAATCACATGTGCTATTCCGCATAGTTTATACATTATACCTGTTAATGTGACATGCCTTCCTTTTTTTAGTACATAGTACATCTGTCTATTAAGCATGTCCTTACATAAAATTATTGTTTTTTTGTATCCCGCATCAATCAATATGACGAGACACGTTTAGTATTTGTAGTGTGATATTAGTTGCGTCCTTCATATGATTTATAGCATGCACTGCTTCTAATTTGTTGAAATGCCATTTATGATGGGATGCTTTTAACTTGGCATAGTCATATTAGTTGCATGTTTCATGTGGTGTTTAGCTTGCATTCCTTCTTATTTGTTGAAATGGTTTCTGCTTAGTTTACACAAACAATTGTGAATATGCCATGCCATCCTGTTGTTCGTATTATTCCATCCTAGTATCATGTGTTTGCCTTACATCAAAGTAGTGATTGTCAGTACCATGAAAAAATGAGTTCTGAAGAGTGAATTTTATTGCTTTTTCTTGTCAGTTTTACTTGATAATTCAAAGTCAATAAAGCGGAAGGAAGTTAGCAAGGCAGCAGATTAAGTTGCTCCTTCCAAACTAATGGCCTCTACAGATTCTACTCCTCCATCCCCCAAGATGATTTCCAAGACAACACATGCATAGACACTCAACATAGCTGTGTTGATGATGAGCACGCCCCCCCTAGTGCACCATCATAGGTGCTCCTCTAACTTGGCACTGTAATATGTGGTTGCATGTTATGTATGATGTCTAGCTTGTATTGCTTCTAATTTTGTTGAATTCCATCTGCTTACTTTACACATTATACTTGTGAATAAGACACATGTTCCTATTTCTAGAACATACAATATCTGTCTATCACACGATGTTCTTACATCAAAGTACTACTATTGTGTAACCCGCAACAATCACTTATCATAAGACACATTTGACTTGGGACTGTGATATAGGTTACATCTCGCATTCTTTTCTAGCTTGTACTACTTCCAATTTGTTGAAATGGTACTTATGACGAGACAATTTTAACTTGGTAGAGTGATATTCGTTGCATCTTTCATATGGTGTCTAGCTTTCATTGCTTCTAATTTATTGAAATGCCTTCTCCATAGTTTACACATCATAAGATCTGAATATGCAATGTTGTGAATATGCAATAGCACTAATGACGACAGACCTTTAACTTGGTAGTGTGATGTTGTTTGCATCTTGCATATGATTTATTTCTTGTACTGCTTCACATTTGTTTAAACGCCATTTATGATGAGACATTGTTAACTTGGCAGAGCGATATTTGTAGCATCTTTCATATGGTGTCAACCTTCCATTGTATTGCTTCTAATTTAGTGAAATGTCTTCTGCTTAATTTGGTAGTTTAGACATCATAGTTTTGGTTATCTCATGCCGTCCTGTTTTTCGTACATATTACATCCTCCTATCATGTGGTTGTCTAACATCAAAGTTCAGCTCATCTGTATCACGCATCAATTTGTTCTGAAGAACTAAATTGTTATTCGTTTTTCTTGTCGGCTTGACTTAACATGGCACAGAGAAAGAGGAAGCAACACAGATTGACAGGGAACAGGAAGCAGAAGAATCCTACAGATTCCGCTGGTACTGATGGTGCAATAGAAGGTCAAAGTTCAGCAAAAATTATACAAACAGGGTATCCTATGCTACTTGAGCTGTAGAACAAGCCAAACAGAAACATATAGCTGCCACCAAACAAGCAGAGACATACCTAGTTGTTGGAACACCTTCCACCGCACCACCAGCTGCACGATTTACTCGTTGGTCAACTCGGCTAGCAGCACGTTCCCAAGCTCCCTTGCCACCTGCCACTACTTCCGAAGCACTCTTGACAAAGATGAGTTGGCAAGATTAGATGAACTTTATGAGCTTCAACAGGAAGATGGTAGTTGTCAGAGTCAAGTTACAATTGCATGCTTCCTTATATGTAGTCTCATAGTTTGATGTACACTAACACTTCCTATGTTCATTGTTGGACTAGCACCTAGGCGCAAGAGGAAACAAACATCATGGATAATGCTCGATAGGTTAACTAAATCTAGAGGAGGAAGAATGGTGATCCATTTTGAGGCCGGTTTAAAAAGGCCACGTGATACTACAGAGTCAGCCAAGTTAGTATTAGAGGCATCAGTTGCCGTTAGGTGTCATGTACGTATCCTCCCAACATGATTCAGTACAGGAATGACAAAGACGAAACCAAGTTCAACACCTTCCTCGACCATTTATTTGTAAGTATGGTTATGTATGAATACTAGTAATATCGTCTTGCTCTGTCCCATACTTTCTAGGTTGCTGATAATGAGACTCCCATAATTTTCAACAGATGAGGTTCAAGTTGGATAGCCAAGATGATGCAACAAGACAAGCTTGCACCCATGTTTTCAAGTCTTCTCTACTACAGTATCGGTATAACTTGAGGAAAAGTCACTTTGAAGGCAAGGCTAATAGTGAACTTGCCCAAACATCTCCAGTGGAAAATATACCAGGTGAAGACTGGAGAAGCCTCGCTAAATACTGGTCTGATCCGAAGTATCAGGTACATTATATATATGTGATCAGATCACATGTTGAAGTCCTATTTACGCATGTGGCACACAAATCTATCTTCTTGTAGGTGAACTGTTCAAAGAACAAGGCCAACCGTATGAAAGTGAAATTCTAACAGACGACATGATCTCGTAGCTATATTGCACACTGCGAGGCTCTTGTAATTAGATGTTGTTTCACTCTTTTCGCTCTACCATATTATCAGATCTATATTGACTTGTTCCAAATGCAGAGGAGAGCCCACAATGACCAAAAAGTACCTAAACCAAATGTTGTGGAAATCTTCAAGGACTGTCACACCAGCAAGATGAAGGGCATGACGACACCAGTCAAAGCTGCTGTTGTAATTCCTTAATCCTCATGCCTTTTAACTACCACTTACTCTGACTCGTTCCTTGAACTGCATGGTTTGCAGCCAATGTCCATTAATCTTTTCAATTTTTTACACAATTGTCTTAGCGTATCATTGCACCTTAAAAGGTTTAAAAGAGAGGAGTGATGTTCCTTTGATCTTGACCTGTAATATAGTTCTGTGCTGGACTTCCCTCACAATGCTACAATTTCCTGTTCGTCTGTTCTCGGTTGTTTTCTGATATGAATGATGTCATACTATTCTTACCGTATTATAAACTTTGTCTCTTTATCCTTAGCTGTCAATACAATGTGAAGAAACAGATAATACATTAGCCATGGTACATGGTCATATGTTTGGAACCTGGTTTTATTATGTACTTTGTAGTAACATACAACTAATATTTTACATGGCTTCACCAGAATAAGTTTTGTATATAGACCAAAGCTATTTTGTTTGGTTTTGCTGCCTCCTTAATATCTTCAGTTCTTGTACTACTAATGTAAAAACTCAAATTTTTAGCAAGCTATGGAAAAATGGTGGAATCGCCACCTTCTGAAGGTGGCGAGGCAACTATAGCCGCAATGTCAGCTCATCATGCAGTGGGTCAGAACCTGTCCACTAACAGTGCGAAAAGCACGTTCCTGTGTAATACCGGGTTGGTTGTTAAGGAAATCTCGTCCAAACTTCCTCATGATCAAGATATGCAAGCTCAAAACAATGTTATATCTGCGCTCCAGACACAAGTCCATTCCCTAACAGATACCCTTTGTGAAACAAGGACAAACATTGTTTGATGTCGTCAAGATATGCATGGATTTGAAACCAGACTATCAGACATTTGCTATGTTCTTCAGGAGCCTAGGAGAAATGAAGGCGAAGGTTATGGTGCTCCATCGGACTGTACATCATGAAAATATACCAGTCAGGTCAAATGAACTAAGCTTCTGAACCTCTGGTGGTGCATTTATCTGCCAGATTGTTAACTTTTATGCCAACCTTCCTTTTGTTTTATAAATGTAATTTGTTTTGTTGCGATACAAAATTTGTTCATAACGAATAGCCACCGGCTGAAGAAAACAGCAAGCCATTTTTGTATTGTGTAGGGTGTTCCCTATATTTGCACTGGTGGCGATCTTTGATGCCCAGTGGATGTAATCTGTGCAATCACCTTAATAGCCTAGCGTTAGTTTCGGGCTTATTTATTTCCTAGTCTTCTTTTTCCTTGGTTTTCTAGTGGCCGCAACAACCATGGGCCATATACGGACCGTGGTAACCTCGATCCTGCTACAGGCCGTAGGATCCATGGGCCACCAATGGGCCGTAGGAACCATGGGCCGCCTACGGGCCGTCGATAAATGGGCCTCCAACAGGGCCGTAGATTCGATGGGCTTCAGGCCGTCGGATAAATGGGTTAACATGAGCCATAAACGGGCGTAATTGGTACGACTCAGCACGGTAATAGGCCGTTAACAGGCCGGATGAAAGCAAAGGCTTAATTCTGTCACAGGCATAATGGGTCATTAATGGGCCAGAATATAGGACGGGCTGGAAACGGCGCAACGGGTTAACAGGCTAGAAACGGGCCGACTCTTGCCACGGGCCGGATTTGGCCCATTAGGGGAACAAGCCGGTAATGGGATGGAAGTAATCGAGGGCCGGAAAGGAGCCCAAGAACGTATGGGCCGTTAGTAGGCCGAAAGCTAACACGGGCTAGAAATGTCCCATGTGAATCATGGTCCGTTGTCGGTGTCAAAACCGGTGGAACTCGGGTAGGGGGTCCCGAACTGTGCATCTAAGGCATATGGTAACAGGAGGCAGGGGACACGATGTTTACCCAGGTTCGGGCCCTCTTGATGGAGGTAATACCCTACGTCCTGATTGATTGTTCTTGATGATATGAGTATTACAAGAGTTGATCTACCACGAGATCGTAGAGGCTAAACCCTAGAAGCTAGCCTATGGTAGATTGTCTGTTGTCCTACGGACTAAATCCTCCGGTTTATATAGACACCGGAGGGGGCTAGGGTTACACATAGTCGGTTACAAGGGAGGAGATCTACATATCCGTATTGCCTAGCTTGCCTTCCACGCCGAGGAGAGTCCCATCCGTACACGGGACACAGTCTTCAATCTTGTATCTTCATAGTCCAACAGTCCGGCCAAAGGATATAGTCTGGCTGTCCGTAGACCCCCTAATCTAGGACTCCCTCAGTAGCCCCTGAACCAGGCTTCAATAACGATGAGTCCGACGCACAGATTTTGTCTTCGGCATTGCAAGGCGGGTTCCTCCTCCGAATACTCCACAGAAGATTTTGAACACAAGGATAGTGTCTGGAGCTGCAAAACAATTTCCACATACCATCGTAGAGAGAATAATATTTCCACAAATCTTATCTGCTGACGCGTTTTGACAGCACGACGTCAAGTCATGGCCCGGTCATCATCCGAACCGTTTTCCCCAACCAGCACTGCACATATTGCGAGGCGGTTTTCTTAGCACGTCTTGTCAAAGCAGAGATCGTGTCCCCTTATCACGGGATTCTCATCAATACGGATGCGGGTAACCCAACCGCCCCATCAATTTCGGCGCTTGGGGAATAAGAGGTTTTACCAGACGAGTGGGGAGGCGCATCGCCTCTTCCTCCACTATAAAAGGATTAGGATTCATTCTTTTCACCCATGCCTTCTCCCCAATTCAATCCATTCTGCTCAGGCTCCAGCACCCAAGCGTCCACCTTCTCTACCCACAAAAGGTATTCCAAAGATGTCCGGATCCGGAGCAGGAGGCAAATGGATGGCCTCTACCGTCCGAGAGAAGGATATCAAAAAGCTTCGGGAGGCCGGGTATCTGGTCAAGAAAATCAACCACCGTCTTCCGACGGCAGGACAAGTCGTCCCTAATCCGGAACCCCATGAGAGGGTTGTATTCCTCCCTCATTTTGTCCGCGGGCTAGGGTTTCACCTCCACCCGTTCGTTCGCGGCATCATGTACTATTATGGGATCAATCTTCACAATCTGTCCCCTAATTCCTTCCTCAACATTATCGACATTTATTGTCATGTGCGAGGCTTTCCTCCGCATTTCGCCGCACTTCGGTTTATGGCTGAAGGTTTTTAATGTGAAGCCCAAGGTGGTGGGCGGCGAGCACGCCGAGTGCGGGGGCACTATGGTGAGCAAGATGCCCAATGTCATATGGCCAACGGGAACGTTTAATGATTCTTTCAAGGAGTGGCAATAGCAGTGGTTTTACATCACTGAGCCGTGTGGCAAGGAATGGGCCGCCTCTCCCGAGTTTCGATCTGGCGCCCTTTGCGGCTTATATCCTGGGTCAAGAAATGCCTGGACTGGTCCTCGTTCAACAAACTGTCGGTGCTTCAGACGCGTGTTAAAGATATGGGAGATAAGAACATTGAACTTGTCAACGTAGTCCAGGTGATGTTAGTCCGCCAGATACTGCCTTGTCAACACCAGACTTGCAATCTATGGGATTTTGATCCGGCCAGGCACCAACTTTGCGAAGGTTCTTCGGCTCCTCGCACGAGGACATTTGGAAGGTGCTTTTCAAGTCCAACAAATCATGGCCGGACTCCGCCGAACACCGTGGGTACCAACTGTCCCGCCCTGCAAGTTCGGTGAGTTTATCAAACTTTTCTATCCGCATGACCCAAAGGAAGCGCTTAACGCATGTTTATTCAACTCCCCCAGAGCTGGACGAAGAAGGCGGAGCGGATCCATTGTCCAGCCCCGCTGCCCGAAGACCCGGCCATCCCACTTCTGACGAAGATGCTGGTCACGGCGCCCTACAAGGTGCCGAAGAAGACGGCCGAAAAGGAGGACAAAAGACCCGAGGCGGTCTTCGTTGTCGCGACACTTTGGACATAATACCCGAAGGCTCTGATGCCCGTTCCGCCTCCTAAGAGGATAAAAAGGAGGAGGAAGATGAATCCCCTGCGGGGGGAAGGAGGAAGAGGACGGCCTCCGCACCCTTGGAGGCCGAACTGCCCAAAAGGGGAAGGGCTTCTCTTCCGGAGGAGTCCACTGCCGCCGCCGACAGCGACCTGGCATGGGATCCCAGGGCCCAGCCCCTGGTCAACTCGTAAGTAAATAAAATCCGAGTACGTTTAAGCGTCCGGACTCATCGTGGCTTAGTATTTTAATCTTAAGCCATATTTTTTGGTAGTCCGGTGAGGTCCCGTACCAAACAATCCTCATCAGAGGACCTTCTCAGCTCGAATGCTATGGAGAGTGGGACGCCCCAAAAAGCCCCTTCCTCCAAATAGGTGCATAACATCGAGGCTTCGTCCCAGGAGGACCCCGGCCAAGGAGGAAAGGAAGAAACCGTGAAGGCGGCGCCTGGAGGTCAAACCGCAGGGGCCAGACACGTGGGGGATAAGATTCCCGTAGGTCTGATGGCGGGGGCGACCTTGAGTTCGGCTCCTCACCGGATGCGATTCTAGAGGTTTATACGGCTCCGGAATCAAGAAGGCAGCCTCCTTCAGCTGGAGGGAGCGTGCCTGTTCCGCCAGCGACCTCTGTCCATCTAGAGGTGTCGGATGCTTTGTTGGTGGCGTTACGAGATGGCTCCATTGTTGACGAACACCATGCCCTTATGGGTGCGGTGATTGAGAAGATTCAGTCAATCGAGAGTGGACTGAACGAAGCCTGTATCAGCCTTATAAGAGGCTTTGAGGTATGTTTTATGAGTTGCCGAAGAGTGTCATAGTATAGATAGTTGACCCTCATACCTTGTTCGGTGAAAGAAGGAACCGGACAGGGGATCGCATTGATGATCACAGGAAGACTCATTGAGTGATATTGATTTCTCTTCTCTTCCAAGCAGATACCTGTATCGGCTGCTGCCTCTCGTACTTCGGAGATCTCCGGACTAAATCAAAGTCTGGAGCGGTCCATAGAAGAAATTGGCCAATTAAAAATGCAGTTGAGGGATAAACAAGGTATGCACAAGCATTGCGCGCATTTATTGTGAAAGAAATGTTCAGTATGAAATAAGCCGCATAATTTGTGCTAGGGGTTATGACCGAAGCTGAGGCCCTCAAAAGGGCCGTTGCCGAGGCCGAGAAAAAGGCGGCCATGGAGCGGAATCTTCGTGAGAAACACGAAACCAGAGTTATTAAAGCTGAGCAGGAGGTGCAAGAAGCCGTAAATAAATGCGAGGCCTTGGAGCAGAGTTTAACGGAGAAAGAGTCCGAACTCACCAAGGCGCGTGTCAAGCCACGAGCGACGCCCGGGGGAAAACCCAAAGCGCCCTATAGGAGATCCAAGAGGCGAGGAAGATCACGGCGGGTAAGGCTTTTCCCATGTAAAGCAAATATTTGAAGGGAAAACTATGTTTCTGATTGTGAATCCGGACTTCTCAGGTGTATTTGCCGAGCTACCTCATAGTATATCAGATGCCACTCAATTCTACCAAGCCGATGGAAGGAACACCGCCGATAAGCTCTTTTGGTCGCAGTATTTGGCACCGAATTATCTGGTGCCTTTTGCCGATCAACTGAAACAGCTGATCGAACTAAGGCGGTGAAACTAGCCATGAAAGATATGGTTATCCGGCTATAGCCTGCCGAGCCAATTCCAAGCAGCCACTTCGGGCTCGTGAGGCGGCTTGTAAGCACTTGCCCTCGACTTGACGTCATCAAGCGGTCGGTCTGTATAGAAGGGGCGCGAATGGCCTTCGCCCTCGCAAAGGTGCACTGGGGGAAGATGGATGCCGAAAAGCTAGTGACCAAGGGACCGCCAGAGGGGAAGGAGCACCGCAAGCCTGAATTGTATTATAAGAGTGTCCTGAAAGGATCCTACCTTGCAGCGGAGCTATGTACCAAGGACATTATATTTCCATGAATGCCGATCATGTTGTCCTTTGTAGTGTTTGAACAAGGTCGTTTATATGTCACCTGTTATATAAAAGTTTACCCTCCTGTGCGGCCGTTTGTATGTTAACACTGAGAGTTGGCCAGTCGTCGGCTTCTGCCCCCACATAAGAAGTACGGGGGTGCTCGGGATAAACTTGACCACTCTTTATCCCAGTTTTGGGTCCTCTGAAGGAGGTGCTCAGCACAACGAACCAGGCAATCAGACTATAGGGCTTTATCACTCTCACTTAACCATAGGAGCTTTAGTATGGTCGGCGCAGCCCCTTGTGTTCGGAAGACCGTACTAGGGGCTCCATAAGCGCCTAATCGGAGAAAAAGCCGATCCATCGCACACTGCATTGGTTATGGCATTATGCGTGAGAAATCCTTAAAGATTTTGTGACCGCTCGAACAGCTGACCAACTCTCGCCGTATCATGACAATCAGTTTTCAGCTTTCTCTACTGAGGTGCTCATCCGGAAGAACCGGGACACAATCGTAGTAGTTCTCCCAGTGCTACCTTAGCCGATATAGCGGAACATAAGGTACCAAAACATGGGAGCCGGGCAAACCCAACTATGGACCCAAGACATGATTCAGAGCTGATGCATATAATGCTATAAGTTCGGGGTGCCGAACTTCCATGAAGGTGTTCGGACTTTTATTGCCGTCTTACGGGGAAAACAAAGCCCCTGGCATATTTAAGGCATATCGCTGTGTACGGATGCCATTTGACGAAATGATTTCGATAAGAAATAATAAGCAGGCAAACGTCATATAAATCCACATGTTGTATTTGAATAATACGTCTATGCGTATGGGTACAAGTAATGTGATAAAAAAAGGAGTTGTGATAGCAGAACCTGCTGTGACCAGGGGGAAGAGGTTGAGTGCGGATCCGTATTGTAGCCGGACGTTTGCTGCGGAGAATGTCTAAGGATCCCCTGACTTGTTCGAGCTGCCTTTGTGGAGTCCGTCCTGGTTGGTGCAAAGGTGAACCTGTGAAGGAAATATAAGAAATGTTTGCGTGCCGGAGGGCGGTTGAAACACTGAGTTCGGCCTGTCATGGCCTTCGCCGGAGTGTTTAGTTGAGCTCTGGACGAGCCGGGGTATCCTTCCGCGAAGTAGTTCGGAGCCCCTTGACGGTGTCCGGGAGCCTGGGCGTCGACTCGAGGTTTGGCTGCAAGGTGCTACTCGTTGTTCCTGCTGCTAAGGCAATGATGTATTTGTTGGTGCCGAAGGAAGGTTCAGCCTTGCCATGAACCATGATGACGTCGCATGGACCGGGCATTTTGAGCTTACGGTAGGCATAATGTGGCATCACGTTGAATCGAGCGAACGCGGTTCGCCCGAGCAGTGCTTGATAGTCACTGCAGAAAGGGGCGATTTCAAAGATTAACTCTTCAATACGGTAATTTTCGGGTGATCCGAAGATTACCTCGAGGGCAATGGATCCTGTACAGCTAACCTCCATACCTGGTATGATGCCTCTAAAAGTGGCTTTAGTGGGCTTGATCGCCGAATGATCGATGCCCATCTTGCGCACTGTGTCCTGGTAAAGTATGATTAGTATTTGCAGTGTGATATTAGTTGTGTCCTTAATATGATTTATAGCATGCACTGCTTCTAATTTGTTGAAATGCCATTTATGATGGGACACTTTTAACTTGGCATAGTCATATTGGTTGCATGTTTCATGTGGTGTTTAGGTTGCATTGCTTCTTATTTGTTGAAATGGTTTCAGCTTAGTTTACACAAATAGTTGTGAATATGCCATGTCGTCCCGTTTTTCGTATTATTCCATCCTAGTATCATGTGTTTGCCTTACATCAAAGTAGTGATTGTCAGTATCATGCACAAATGAGTTCTGAAGAGTGAATTTTATTGCCTTTTCTTGTCAGTTTTACTTGACAATTCAAAGTCAATAAAGTGGAAGGAAGTTAGCAAGGCAGCAGATAAAGTTGCTCCTTCCAAACTAAGGGCCTCTACAGATTCTACTCCTCCATCCCCCAAGACGATTTCCAAGACAACACATGCATAGACACTCAACGTAGCTGTGTTGATGATGAGCACGTCTTCCCTAGTGCACCATCACAGGTGCTCCCTCTAACTTGGCACTGTTATATGTGGTTGCATGTTATGTATGATGTCTAGATTGTATTGCTTCTAATTTTGTTGAATTCCATCTGCTTACTTTACACATTATATTTGTGAATAAGACACAAGTTCCTGTTTCTAGAACATACAATATTTGTCTATCACACCATGTTCTTACATCAAAGTACTACTATTGTGTAACCCGCAACAATCATTTATCATAAGACATGTTTGACTTGGGAGTGTGATATAGGTTACATCTCGCATTCTTTTCTAGCTTGTACTACTTCTAATTTGTTGAAATGGTACTTATGATGAGACAGTTTTAACTTGGTAGAGTGATAGTCGTTGCATCTTTGTTATGGTGTCTAGCTTTCATTGCTTCTAATTTATTGAAATGCCTTCTCCATAGTTTACACATCATAAGATCTGAATATGCAATGCTGTGGATATGCAATGGCACTAATGATGACAGACCTTTAACTGGGTAGTGTGATGTTGTTTGCATCTTGCATATGATTTATTTCCTGTACTGCTTCACATTTGTTTAAACGCCATTTATGATGAGACACTGTTAACTTGGCAGAGCGATATTTGTAGCATCTTTCATATGGTGTCAACCTTGCATTGTATTTCTTCTAATTTAGTGAAATGTCTTCTGCTTAGTTTAGTAGTTTACACATCATAGTTCTGGTTATCTCATGCCATCTTGTTTTTCGTACATATTACATCCTCCTATCATGTGGTTGTCTAACATCAAAGTTCAGTTCATCTGTATCACGCATCAATTTGTTCTGAAGAACTAAATTGTTATTCGTTTTTCTTGTCTGCTTGACTTAACATGGCACAGAGAAAGAGGAAGCAACACAGATTGACAGGGAACAGGAAGCGGAAGAATCCTGCAATTTATGATGGGACGCTTCCTGTTCCCTGTCAATCTGTGTTGCTTCCTCTTTCTCTGTGCCATGTTACGTCAAGCCGACAAGAAAAACGAATAACAATTTAGTTCTTCAGAGCAAATTGATGCGTGATACAGATGAACTGAACTTTGATGTTAGACAACCACATGATAGGAGGATGTAATATGTACCAAAAACAGGACGACATGAGATAACCAGAACTATGATGTGTAAACTACTAAACTAAGCGAAGACATTTCACTAAATTATAAGCAATACAATGGAAGGTTGACACCATATGAAAGATGCTACAAATATCGCTCTGCCAAGTTAACAGTGTCTCATCATAAATGGCGTTTAAACAAATGTGAATCAGTACAAGAAATAAATCATATGCAAGATGCAAACAACATCACACTACCAAGTTAAAGGTCTATCGTCATTAGTGCCATTGCATATTCACAACATTGCATATTCAAATCTTATGATGTGTAAACTATGGAGAAGGCATTTCAATAAATTAGAAGCAATGAAAGCTAGACACCATATGAAAGATGCAACGAATATCACTCTACCAAGTTAAAACTGTCTCATCATAAGTACCATTTCAACAAATTAGAAGTAGTACAAGCTAGAAAAGAATGCAAGATGTAACCTATATCACACTCCCAAGTCAAACGTGTCTTATGATAAGTGATTGTTGCGGGTTACACAATGGTAGTACTTTGATGTAAGAACATGGTGTGATAGACATATATTGTATGTTCTAGAAACAGGAACATGTGTCTTATTCACAAGTATAATGTGTAAAGTAAGCACATGTAATTCAACAAAATTAGAAGAAATACAAGCTAGACATCATACATAACATGCAACCACATATAACAGTGCCAAGTTAGAGGGAGCACCTATGATGGTGCACTAGGGGAGATGTGCTCATCATCAACACAGCTACGTTGAGTGTCTATGCTTGTGTTGTCTTGGAAATCATCTTGGGGGATGGAGGAGTAGAATCTGTAGAGGCCCTTAGTTTGGAAGGAGCAACTTTATCTGCTGCCTTGCTAACTTCCTTCCGCTTTATTGACTTTGAATTGTCAAGTAAAACTGACAACAAAAAGCAATAAAATTCACTCTTCAGAACTCATTTGTGCATGATACTGACAATCACTACTTTGATGTAAGGCAAACACATGATACTAGGATGGAATAATACGAAAAATAGGATGGCATGGCATATTCACAACTGTTTGTGTAAACTAAGCAGAAACCATTTCAACAAATAAGAAGCAATGCAAGCTAAATAGCACATGAAACATGCAACCAATATGACTATGCCAAGTTAAAAGCGTCCCATCATAAATGGCATTTCAACAAATTAGAAGCGGTGCATGCTATAAATCATATGAAGGACGCAACTGATAATTCATATGAAGGATGCAACTAATATCACAGTGCATGCTATAAATCATATGAATGGCGCTCGAGTTCGTATTCCTCGGCTGGAAGGACTTCGGTCCATCTGTCTGCTAGCAAGTCTTGATCAGCTTGAAGCTGTTGTTGCTTTTTCTTCAGGCGATTTGCTGTGGCCATAAGCCGACGCTTGAAGCGCTCCTGCTCGACGGGATCCTTAGGCACGATAAATTCTTCGTCGCCGAGGCTCATCTCGTCTTCAGAGAGGGCCCTGTAATTGTCCTCTTCTGGTTCTCCATCTGCTGCCTGCTCTGGAGGGCTAGCTTGTTCATCCTCCCGCTCTACATCGTGCTGGAAGGGATTGTGGTTGTCTTTGGCACTATCTGGAGTGTTATTATCTCCTGTGCCGGTATCACTACTTTTGCTGTGGCGGGACTTAGAGCGGCACCACTGACGTCGGCGCTTGGGTTGCTTCTTGGAGGGGTCATCCTCCGTTGTCTCGTCGCCATTGCCTTCTTTAGGGCTGTCCACCATGTATATTTCATATGATGAGGTGGCGGTCCAGCGCCCTGTGGGCGGTGGTTCCTGTTCGTCTCCTGCATCGCCGTCCATACCGTCGATGTCTTCGGAGTCGAAGTCGAGCATGTCGGTTAAATCGTCGACAGTGGCTACTAAGTGGGTGGTGGGTGGGCAGCGAATTTCTTCATCGTCCGCATCCCATTCTAGCCGGACATAGTTCGACCAAGGTTCCCCTGACAAGGAGAGAGACCTTAATGAATTTAGCACATCGCCGAAAGGCGAGTGCTGAAAGATATCCGCGGAGGTGAACTCCATGATCGGCGCCCAATCGGATTCGATGGGCACAGATGCAGGCGGCTCGGAGTCCGTGGCCGGAGACGAATCCAGTGGTTCGGCAACATGACTCTCGTAAGGGGTGAAGTCAGTATCCGACTCTATCGCCACTGAGAGTGCAGCCTCCATGGCGGGGTCTATCCCTCCGCTCTCGGATGGCGCAATTTGCTCCGAATTGACGGTCGGAGTAGTTGCAGATGCGATCTCCTGAATACTGTCCGACGACAGAGTTATGTCATGCTCGTCGTGACTGTGCGGCGCACCTGGCATGGGCTTGAATCCGTTGAAGATCAAGTCTCTACGGATGTCGGCGGTGTAGTTTAAGTTTCCAAACTTGACCTGATGGCTAGGGGCGTAGCTCTCGATCTGCTCCAGATGGCCAAGCGAATTGGCCCGCAGTGCGAAGCCGCCGAATACGAAGATCTGTCCTAGGAGGAAAACCTCACCCAGGACCGCATCATTACCGACGATCGAAGGAGCCATCAAGCCTTACAGTGATGGCACAGTGGAACTCTCAATGAAAGCACCAATGTCGGTGTCAAAACCGGCGGATCTCGGGTAGGGGGTCCCGAACTGTGCATATAAGGCGGATGGTAACAGGAGGTAGGGGACACGATGTTTACCCAGGTTCGGGCCCTCTTGGTGGAGGTAATACCCTACGTCCTGCTTGATTGTTCTTGATGATATGAGTATTACAAGAGTTGATCTACCATGAGATCGTAGAGGCTAAGCCCTAGAAGCTAGCCTATGGTATGATTGTCTGTTGTCCTACAGACTAAACCCTCCGATTTATATAGACACCGGAGGGGGCTAGGGATACACAGAGTCGGATACAAGGGAGGAGATCTACATATCCGTATTGCCTAGCTTGCCTTCCACGCCGAGGAGAGTCCCATCCGGACACGGGTCGAAGTCTTCAACCTTGTATCTTCATAGTCCAACAGTCCAGCCAAAGGATATAGTCTGGATGTCCGGAGACCCCCTAATCCAGGACTCCCTCAACCATTAACGGGTACAAAGAAATTTACTGTTCATTATGGGCTAGAGTCACAATGGGCCTCTAAAGGGACTAAAGATAAGAAGGACTCATATGGGCCGAAAGACGCCGTGGTCCATGCATGGGCCAAAAGTGAAATGGGCTGGTGTTATATTCAACGGCCCACATGATGTTGTTGGGCCGATTTCGGGTAGGCCCTAACAGGCCGTGAGTTACCGGGCCGTAAAATGGGCTATTTGCAAAGAAACTGTTCACAGGCTTTTCATGGGCCAGCCCGCTAACTTTGAACCAAGTAAAACAGGCCGACTTTCGTAAGCTAAATGGGCCAGTGGCGGGCCGTCGCACAAGTCGACATATCATGGGTGCCTATCTGACCCTTTGACGATCTGACACGTGTTTCCTCCGGCCAATCAGAATTATACACGTGGAAATTTCCCATTGGTTCGGGCTATTAACGGGTTATCGGATCCAAAACCGGACCCAACAGCTTAACGGCGACCTGTTACGGTGGATGCCACATGTCGGTCACCCTTGATGAAAGCACTTCTGTGACGCGCGATTTATCGTCATGGAAGTGGACTCTTCGGTGATGATAATTTCTGTAATGTCATGGAACACTTCTATGACAGTACAGGTATGACTATCTTGATTCTGTCATAAAATTGTCATGGATGTACATGCATGACAGAAAACGTGACCTACTGTGACAAACACGTACCATCATAGAAGTGTCTTTTTTTGTAGTGTATGTTTCCTTATGTTAATAACACGTGTGTGATAAATAACACGAGGCACCGCATACGGTATTCCGGTTGTGTGTGTGCTCCACTTAGTCTTCCCGCGCTCCACATGGGTGATTTGAAAAATCCACGCCTCTTCCCTCATTGGTTTCCCGCCACCAGCTAATGGCTTGCTGCATATAACCCAGGCGGCAACGCACCATCACGACAGTCTACGTAGATCTAGTCCTCACCCGTCTACCATTAGTTATTCCAAGAATGCCAGGCAATGACCAAAGCTTCAACGTCAACCCCTACCCGCGTTACATCTTCGGTGAGGAGAACGAGCAAGAGCAGGTCGGGGAGCAAGAGCTTCATCGGCTGGTGCAAGCACCATGGCCCATCGGCAGCGATATCAGCATGACAGTCCTTGGGCGCACAATTGACATATTGCAGAGGAGTTGTGATGAGAAGTTTGCCATCCACCGTGCAAAAGATCTAGAGCTTCTCGGCGGCATGATCGATGAACCACCCCAAGAGCCGCCGTCACCAGTGCTCATCGAGAGCCTGATGCCCCACAACTAATGGGCAGAGGACCTCTGCGATTCAGTCAAGACACAGGCACCCTGCGGCTTCATCATTGCCTGCGGCGGCCGTGTCAACCTCGATCCCGATGATCTGGTGGCTAGGCTCGAGCGCATCCTTGGCCGAGTTGACGTCCTCGGTGAAGTAGAACATCGCCAACGTGATATCTTTAGGATGCAAGTGATGGACGTAATTTGCTACGAGGCCAGAGACATGGAAATGGAGCGGTTCCGCGGAGATATCATGCGTGCGATTGCACGCTGTCAAGCTCTTCTGGAAGAGGCCCAACAGCCCCAAGAGCCTCCTAGCGTCAGCAGCTCCGTAGGAAGAGGCGGGTCGGGACACTTGGAATGAACGGCCGCAAGGGTTCTATGCTGATCATGGAGTTCGAGAAGACCGTTGTTGGAAGGCGGCCAGCTCGGCCTTTTAGCCTATATTTTATTATAATTGTATGCATATGTAGGTCGTGAGTGTTTTGGGGCTTGCCGCATGTGGCATTTAAAATTATCTTGAATATGTAGGACAATTACTAACCGTTGCCATTGTAAATTTGCCTCAATGGCGAGCAGAGCACGCGCAGGGACGCTAGAGTGGAGCACGCCACGGCCGCCTCAATGTCGAGCAAAACGTGCGGACGGATGTGAGCAGAGCGCATCGCGGCCGCCTCGATGAGGAGCAGAGCGCACCGCATGTAAGGGCATATTTCTCCCTAAGTGGTTTTGGTGATTGATGACAATGCATTCGTGGACTAATCAGGTGCATTGAGCATTTCAGATATCTCACGTCTAGGCACAAGACGATTCGGTGCCCCTCGGAGCCTGTCGAAGATGGCTATTCTCTATGTTTCTTTTCAATGGATTTGAGTTGTAGGGAAGCCGTACTATTAAGAGGGGGTCCAATTTGGAAAGGTTAGGGTGGAATCAACACGTACACATCTGTTCCTTTGCACCACCTTTCCTTCGCTTCGATAGAGCACCATCCGTTTATCCATGTCTCTGTGATATGAAGGCAACCAAGTGCCAAAGCCTTTGTGGCGTGTGGTAGAACTTCTCAAGGGAGCGGCAGTACTGCAGGCCAGTGGTAGTACTCCTGCCTCCAGCATGGACGTTGATGCATGCAGAAGTACGCACAGATGTAATTTTTTACATCCGCCCTTACGCGGTAGTACCGCGACATCTGTCCAGTACTACCGTGCCGGACTTTTGCACAGTTCCAACCTCAGCGGAAGTTGTTACAGAAGTAATTTATTACTTCTATGCATTTCTAGTGCCAGTTGATACCTGCCTTACGGTAGTACCATAGGGGCGCGCGGTAGTACCGCTTTGGCGGTTCTACCACTCCTTGCCCTGTGCAACATGCCCTCATCTGGTCACTACCGCGCAAGCGGTAGTACCGCAACACTATGTGGTAGTACCGTGGCCATGTGCGGTAGTACCGTGTCATGCGGGCTGAGAGAGGGGATAATGGTTGGATCTTTTCCCCACTATATAAAGGGGGTCTTCTTCCCCAAGAAGACCACCTCTTCCCTTCCCAAGCTCCATTGTTGCTCAAACCTCCATTTTCGCCCGATCTCTCTCCCTAGCCAATCAAACTTGTTGATTTTCTAGGGATTGGTTGAGAAGGCCCCGATCTACACTTCCACCAAGAGAAATTTGATTCCCCCACTAATCCCTTGCAGATCTTGTTACTCTTGGGTGTAGCACCCTAGACGGTTGAGGTCACCTCGGAGCCATATTCCATTGTGGTGAAGCTTCGTGGTGTCGTTGGGAGCCTCCAATTAAGTTGTGGAGATAGCCCCAGCATTGTTTGTAAAGGTTTGGTCGCCGCCTTCAAGGGCACCAATAGTGGAATCACGACATCTCGCATTATGTGAGGGCGTGAGGAGAATACGGTGGCCCTAGTGGCTTCTTGGGGAGCATTGTGCCTCCACACCGCTATAACTGAGACGTAGTTCCTCTCAAAGGGAAGGAACTCTGGTAACACATCCTCGTCTCCACCAACTCCACTCTTGGTTATCTCTTGCCTTTACTTGAGCAAGCTTTTATTGTGTTGTATCCCTTGCTTGCTTGTGTGGTTTTTGTTGTTGCATCATATAGGCTGCTCACCTAGTTGCACATCTAGACAACCTATTTTGATGCTAAGTTGAATTTGATCAAGAAAAGCTAAAAATTGTTAGTTGAATATTCACCCCTCTAGTCAACCATATCGATCCTTTCACCGCGGCCGCCTAAACGGCGAGTGATACGTCCATTTTGCATCATGCTTTTATATCGATATTTATTGCATTATGGGATGTTATTACACATTATGTCACAATACTTATGCCTATTCTCTCTTATTTTACAAGGTTTACATAAAGAGGGAGAATGCCGGCAGCTGGGATTCTGGGCTGGAAAAGGAGCAAATATTAGAGACCTATTTTGCATAGCTCACGAAGTCCTGAAACTTCATTAAAGATGTTTTCAGAATATATAAAACATACTCAGCGGAAGAAATTCACCAGGGGGGCCACACCCTGCCCACGTGGGTGGGGGGCGCGCCCTAGCCCCCTGGGCGCGCCCCCCTACCTCGTGGCCCCCCTGGTGGCCCTCCGGTGGCCATCTTCTGCTATATGAAGTATTTCGATGGAAAAAAAATAAGAGGCCATCTTCTCGGACGAAACTCCGCCACCACGAGGCGGAACCAATCTAGGGCTTTGGTGGAGCTGTTCTGCCGAGGAAACTTCCCTTCCGGAGGGGGGAAATCATCGCCATCGTCATCACCAACGCTCCTCTCATTGGGGGAGGGCAATCTCCATCAACATCTTCATCAACACCATCTCCTCTAAAAACCCTAGTTCATCTCTTGTATCCAATTCTTGTCTCCAAGTCCGGGATTGGTGCTAGTAGGTTGCTAGTAGTGTTAATTACTCCTTGCAGTTGATGCTAATTGGTTTAATTGGTGGAAGATCATATGTTCAGATCCTATATGCATATTAATACCCCTCTGATTATGAACATGTTTATGCTTTGTGAGTAGTTACGTTTGTTCCCGAGGACATGGGAGAAGTCTTTCTATTAGTAGTCATGTGAATTTGGTATTCGTTCGATATTTTGATGAGATGTATGTTGTCTGTCCTCTAGTGGTGTTATGTGAACGTCGACTACATGACACTTCACCATTATTTGGGCCTAGAGGAAGGCATTGGGAAGTAATAAGTAGATGATGGGTTGCTAGAGTGAAAGAAGCTTAAACCCTAGTTTATGCATTGCTTCATAAGGGGCTGATTTGGATCCATATGTTTCATGCTATGGTTAGGTTTAGCTTAATACTTTTGTTGTAGTTGCGCATGCTTGCAATAGAGGTTAATCATAAGTGGGATGCTTGTCCAATTAAGGACAGTACCCAAGCACCGGTACACCCACATACCAAATTATCAAAGTACCGAACGCGAATCATACGAACGTGATGAAAACTAGCTTGATGATATTCCCATGTGTCCTTGGGAGAGCTTTTCTCTATATAAGAGTTTGTCCAAGCTTGTCCTTTTCTACAAAAAGGATTGGGCCACGTTGCTGCACTTTATTTACTTTTGTTACTTGTTGCTCGTTACAAATTATCCTATGACAAAACTATCTGTTACCACTTATTTCAGTACTTAAAGAGAATACCTTGCTGGAAATTGCTTATCATTTCCTTCTGCTCCTCGTTGGGTTTGACACTCTTACTTATCGAAAGGACTACGATAGATCCCCTATACTTGTGGGTCATCAAGACTCTTTTCTAGCACCATTGCCGGGGAGTGAAGCGCCTTTGGTAGGTGGAATTTGGTAAGGAAAAATTTATATAGTGTGCTGAAATTTACTGTCACTTGTTCCTATGGAAAGTAATCCTCTGAGGGGCTTGTTCGGTGTATCTTCACCCTGACCAGTAGAGCAAAGAGTTGCACCTCAACCTACTGAACCTACTAAAAATGAAAATGTCTGCTTTGAAAATCCTTCGGGTATGATAGAAAAACTGCTAGCTAATCCTTTTTTAGGAGATGAAGCAAAGCATCCTGATGAGCATCTAATATATGTGGATGAAGTTTGTGGATTATTTAAGCTTGCAGGTGTACCCAGAGATGTTGTTAAGAAGAAGGTCTTCCCTTTATCTTTGAAGGGAGATGCATCGACATGGTATAGGCTATGTGATGATATGGGGTCTTGGAATTACAAACGATTGAAATTGGAATTTCATTAGAAGTTTTATCCTATGCATCTTGTTCATCGTGATCGCAATTATGTATATAATTTTTGGCCTCGCGAAGGAGAAAGCATCGCTCAAGCTTGGGGGAGGCTTAAATCAATGTTATATTCATGCCCCAATCATGATCTCTCAAGAGAAATGATTATTCAAAAATTTTATGCTCGGCTTTCTGATAGCAATCGCACCATGCTTGATACTTCTTGTGCCGGCTCTTTTATGATGAAGACTATTGAATTCAAATGGGATTTATCGGAAAGAATTAAATGCAACTTTGAAGATTGGTACCTCGACAAAGGTAAGGAGTCAGGTATGACACCTAGGTTTGATTATGTTAAAACTTTTATGGATACCGATGTTTTCTGTAAATTTAGCACTAAATATGGACTTGACTTTGAGATAGTAGCTTCTTTTTGCGAATCTTTTGCTACTTATGTTGATCTCCCCAAGGAGAAGTGGTTTAAATATCATCCTCCCATAGAAGTAAAAGTAGTTGCACCTATTAGAGTTGAAGAAAAGATTGTCACTTATAATGATCCTATTGTTCCTACTTCTTATGTTGAGAAACCACCTTTTCCTATTAGGATAAAGGATCATGCTAAAGCTTCAAATGTGGTTCGTAAAAGCAATATTAAAACTTATACGCCTCATGAGCAAATTAAAGTTGAACCTGATATTGCTATTGTTAAAGATCTCTTGTCTGATAATATTGATGGGCTTGTTGTTCATTTCCTTGATGAGACTGCTAGAATTGCTAAACCTTGTGCTAAAGATAAAAACAGACCCGTGGTTGGCATGCCTGTTATTTCTGTTAAAATAGGAGATCATTGTTATCATGGCTTATGTGATATGGGTGCTAGTGCTAGTGCAATACCTTATTCCTTATACAAAGAAATTATGCATGATATTGCACTTGCTGAGATAGAAGATATTGATGTCACAATTAAACTTGCCAATAGAGATACTATTTCACCAATGGGAATTGTTAGAGATGTTGAAGTCTTGTGTGGGAAAACTAAATATCCTGCTGATTTTCTTGTTCTTGGTTCCCCACAAGATAGCTTTTGTCCCATTATATTTGGTAGACCCTTCCTGAACACTGTTAATGCTACCATAGATTGCAAAAGGGATGTTGTTACTATCGGTTTAGATGATATGACTCATGAATTTAATTTCTCTAAGTTTAGTAGACAACACCGTGAAGAAGAATTACCTATTAAGGATGAGATTATTGGTCTTGCTTCTATTGCCGTACCTCCTAGTGATCCTTTAGAACAATATTTTCTAGACCATGAAAATGATATGTTTATGAATGAAAGAAGGGAAATAGATGAAGTATTCTTTAAACAGGAACCTATTCTAAAACACAATTTGCCTGTTGAAATCCTAGGGGATCCTCCTCCACCCAAGGGTGATCCCGTGTTTGAGCTTAATCCGTTACCTGATACTCTTAAATATGCTTATCTTGATGAGAAAAAGATATATCCTGTTATTATTAGTGCTAACCTTTCAGAGCATGAGGAAGAGAGACTATTGAAAACTCTGAAGAAGCACCGTGCTGCTATTGGGTATACTCTTGATGATCTTAAGGGCATTAGTCCCACTCTATGTCAAACCAGTTCGTGATCATCAACGACGGCTGAATCCTAAAATGAAAGAAGTGGTAAGAAAAGAAATACTAAAGCTTCTTGAGGCAGGTATAATATATCCCGTTGCTGATAGTCAGTGGGTAAGTCCTGTCCATTGCGTCCCTAAGAAGGGAGGTATTACTGTCGTTCCTAATGATAAAGATGAATTGATTCCTCAAATAATTATTACAGGTTATAGGATGGTAATTGATTTCCGCAAATTAAATAAGGCCACTAAAAAGGATCATTACCCCTTACCTTTTATCGATCAAATGTTAGAAAGATTATCCAAACATACACATTTTTAATTTCTAGATGGTTACTCCGGTTTCTCTCAAATACCCGTGTCAGCCAAAGATCAATCAAAGACTACTTTTACTTGCCCTTTTGGTACTTTTGCTTATAGATGTATGCCTTTTGGTTTATGTAATGCACCTACTACCTTTCAAAGATGCATGATGGCTATATTCTTTGAATTTTGTGAAAAGATCTGTGAGGTTTTCATGGACGATTTCTCCGTCTATGGATCTTCTTTTGATGATTGCTTGAGCAACCTTGATCGAGTTTTGCAAAGATGTGAAGAAACTAATATTGTCTTGAATTGGGAAAAGTGCCACTTTATGGTTAATAAAGGTATTGTCTTCGGGCATAAAGTTTCCGAAAGAGGTATTGAGGTTGATAAAGCCAAGGTTGATGCTATTGAGAAGATGCCATGTCCCAAGGACATCAAAGGTATAAGAAGTTTCCTTGGTCATGCCGGATTTTATAGGAGGTTCATTAAGGACTTCTCAAAAATTTCTCGGCCTCTAACTAACTTATTACAAAAAGATATACCATTTGTCTTTGATGATGATTGTGTAGAAGCATTTGAAATACTTAAGAAAGCATTGATCTCTGCACCTATTGTTCAGCCACCTGATTGGAATTTACCCTTTGAAATTATGTGTGATGCTAGTGATTATGCTGTAGGTGCTGTTCTAGGGCAAAGAGTTGATAATAAATTAAATGTTATTCAATATGCTAGTAAAACCCTAGACAATGCTCAAATAAATTATGCTACTACCGAAAAGGAATTCTTAGTAGTTGTATTTGCTTCTGATAAGTGCAGACCTTATATTGTTGATTCTAAAGTAACTATTCACACTCATCATGCTGCTATTAAATATCTTATGGAAAAGAAAGATGCTAAACCTAGACTTATTAGATGGGTTCTCTTGCTACAAGATTTTGTTTTACATATCATTGATATAAAGGGAGCCGAGAACCCCGTTGCAGACAACTTGTCTAGGTTATAAAATGTGCTTGATGACCCACTACCTATTGATGATAGCTTTCCTGATGAGCAATTAAATGTCATAAATGCTTCTCATACTGCTCCATGGTATGCTGATTATGCTAATTACATTGTTCCTAAGTTTATACCACCTAGTTTCACATACCAGCAAAAGAAAAAGTTCTTCTATGATTTGAGGCATTACTTTTAGGATGACCCACATCTTTATAAAGAAGGAGTAGATGCTGTTATTAGACGTTGTGTACCTTAGCATGAACAGGAACATATCCTAGGCAAGTGTCACTCTGAAGCTTATGGAGGACACCATGCTGGAGATAGAACTGCACATATGGTATTGAAATCTAGTTTTTATTGGCCTACTCTCTTCAAGGATGCCCGTAAGTTTGTCTTATCTTGTGATGAATGTCAAAGAATTGGTAATATTAGTAGACGTCAAGAAATGCCTATGAATTATTCACTTGTTATTGAACTATTTGATGCTTGGGGCTTTGACTATATGGGACCCTTTCCTTCCTCTAATGGATATACACATATTTTAGTTGTTGTTGATTACGTTACTAAGTGGATAGAAGCTATTCCAACTAGTAGTGCTGATCATAACACTTATATTAAAATGCTTAAAGAAGTTATTTTTCCAAGATTTGGAGTCCCTAGATATTTAATGACTGATGGTGGTTCACATTTTATTCATGGTGCTTTCCGTAAAATGCTTGCTAAATATGATGTTAATCATAGAATTTCATCTCCTTATCATCCTCAGTCTAGTGGTCAAGTAGAATTGAGTAATAGAGAGCTCAAATTAATTTTTCAAAGACTGTTAATAGATCTAGAAAGAATTGGTCCAAGAAACTTGATGATGCATTATGGGCCTATAGAACTGCGTATAAAAATCCTATGGGTATGTCTCCGTATAAAATGGTTTATGGAAAAGCATGTCACTTACCTCTCGAACTAGAACACAAGGCATATTGGGCTATTAAAGAGCTCAATTATGATTTTAAACTTGCCGGTGAGAAGAGGTTATTTGATATCAGCTCACTTGATGAATGGAGAACCCAAGCCTACGAAAATGCCAAGTTGTTTAAAGAAAAAGTTAAAAGATGTCATGATAAAAGGATACAAAAGCGTGAGTTTAAGGTAGGTGACTATGTATTGCTATACAACTCTCGTTTAAGATTATTTGTAGGAAAACTTCTCTCTAAATGGGAAGGTCCTTATGTTATCGAGGAGGTCCATCATTCCGGTGCCATAAAAATCAACAACTTCGAAGGCACAAATCCGAAGGTGGTGAACGGTCAAAGAATCAAGCATTATATCTCAGGTAACCCCATAAATGTTGAAACCAATGCTATTGAAACCGTAACCCTGGAGGAATACATAAGGGACACTTTCCGGAACGTTTTAGACTCCGAAAAGGAATAGGTATGTGGTACGGTAAGTAAACCGACTCCAAAACAGTTTTAAGGCAATATTTCTTCGTTTTGGAATATTTAGAAAAATAGAAAAATAAGAAGCAGTCCGAGAAGGACACGAGGGCTCCACGAGGGTGGAGGGCGCGCCCTACCTCCCTGGGTGTGCCCCCTACCTCATGGGCACCTCGTGCGCTCTCCGAACTCCGTTTTCTTACACGACACGTATTTTGGTCGGTAAAAATTCATTATATAATCTCCCGGAGGTTTTGACTCTCGTATCACGCAAAAATCCCCTGTTTTTGTTTCGAGCTGTTTTTTTGACAAATCCAGGTCGTCATGTCGTCTTCAAGCGCCCCCAAGGACCAGTTCTTCGAGAAGGTGATCAACCCCTACCTCGCAGAAGTCCTACAACACCCTCAAACCATTGAGATGCGTGAGGGGTTGTTGCACATCAACGATGCTGAGGGACCAAGGAAGACCAGAAGCACAAAGGCAAGGCTCGAGGCATTGGAGCAAGAAGTTTTCAAGTGTTCGGAGATGGTGGAGCATGGACTCGATTCCAATCACATTATGATCATGTAGTTCACCAACAACCACAAGCTGGACGTCAAGGACATTGGGGAGGCCATCTTCAAGCTTCATGAGAAAAATGGGCATCTCCAAGTGTAACGCTCGCTCTCGACGCGGCTATATCTCCCACGGGTCGAAGCACGACTTAGAGGCATAACCGCATTGAAAGCAATGTCGCAAGTGAGGTAATCTTCACAGAACCCATGTAATACATAAGGGAAAGAGATACATAGTTGGCTTACGATCGCCACTTCACACAATTACATGAATAAAAACATTACATCATCCAGATACACACAAGGTCCGACTACGGAACCCAAAATAAAAGAAGACTACCCCAAGAGCTACACAAATCCCCGATCGACCCAACTGGGCTCCACTACTGATCAACTAGAAACGGAACAACACAAAGGACAAGATCTTCATCGAGCTCCTCCTTGAGCTTGGTTGCGTCACCTGCCTGATATCATCGGCACCTGCAAACTGGTTTTGGAAGTATCTGTGAGTCATGGGGACTCAGTAATCTCACACCCTCGCGATCAATACTATTTCAGCTTATGGGTAAGGTAAGGTATGAGATGGAGCTGCAGCAAGCGACTAGCATATATGGTGGCTAAACTTACGCAAATGAGAGCGAGAAGAGAAGGCAAAGCACGTTCGAGAAATCTATGATCAAGAAGTGATCCTAGAACAACCTACATCAAGCATAACTCCAACACCGTGTTCACTTCCCGTACTCCGCCGAGAAGAGACCATAACGGTTACACACGCGGTTAATGTATTTTAATTACGATAAACTTTAGGTTTTGTACAACCGAACATTAACAAATTCCCATCTTCCCATAACCACAGGCACGACTTTTGGAAGTTCAAATCCCTGCAGGGGTGTCCCAACTTAGCCCATCACAAGCTCTCACGGTCAACGAAGGATATTCCATCTCCCAAGACAATCCGATCAGATTCGGCATCCCGGTTACAAGACATCCTCGACAATGGTAAAACAAGTCCAGCAAGACCACCCGCTGTGCCGACAAATCCCGATAGGAGCTGCACATATCTCGTTCTCACGGCATACCGGATAAGCTAAGCGTACGGGAGCCAACGTAACCCAAGTTGCCAAGGGACGTCCCCGCACGGTGCTCTGGGTTGGACCAACACTTAGACAAGCACTGGCCCAGGGGTTTAAAAATAAAGATGACCCTTGGGCTAGCCTAACCCAAGGGAAAAAGAGGCTAGGTGGCGAATGGTAAAACCACGGTTAGGCCTTTCTGGAGGAGTTTTATTCAAAGCGAACTGTCAAGGGGTTCCCATTATAACCCAACCATGTAAGGAACGCAAAATCCGGGAACATAACACCGATATGACGGAAACTAGGGCGGCAAGAGTGGAACAAAACACCAGGCATAAGGCCGAGCCTTCCATCCTTTACCAAGTATATAGATGCATTAATTAAGTAAGAGATATTGTGATATCCCAACAAAATATCCATGTTCCAACAAGGAACAAACTCTAATCTTCACCTGCAAGTAACAACGCTATAAGAGGGGCTGAGCAAAGTGGTAACATAGCCAAACAACGGTTTGCTAGGACAAGGTGGGTTAGAGGCTTGGCTTAACAATATGGGAGGCATGATAAGCAAGTGGTAGGTATCGCAACATAGGCATAGCAAAAGAGCGAGCAACTAGCAAGCAAAGATAGAAGTGATTTCGAGGGTATGGTCATCTTGCCTGAAATCCCACAAGGAAGAAGAACGAGTCCATGAAGAAGACAAACGGGCGTAGTCGAACGGGTCCTCACAAATGCGACGTTATCAGAACCAACCCGAAGAAGCAACACTGGAAAGAAACACACAACATAGTAAACAACCAACACATGAACATGGCATGATATGCGGGATGCGATATGTGATGCATATGCATGATTTGGAAAGGAAAGATTGAACCTGGCCTCAACTTGTAAATCCAAGAGTGCCATTGGAAAAAGGACTTGATTTCGGTCGAAATCGATATAAAGATCACCGGAATCGGATGCACGGTTTGGAAATGGCAAGCAAAACAAATATGGCACCGGTCTGTGATAAACAGCAAGTAGCCTCCTAAATGCATCAAGAACAACATGCTACAACACTCAAACATAGCAACAAAATACATGGAAGGGATCCACTCATGATGCTTGACAAAATATGAACACTGAGCTACGGCTAATTCACTCATTAACAGGTTCAAAGAAGCATGGGAAAAGTGCAAAAGATAACATGTTACAGACTTAGAGAAATTAACAGCATGTCAGGAATTTATCATAAGGAAGCAATGTTTAGAGCATGAAAACTACATGCTACAGGAACATATCATGGCAAAGCAAGTCATGGAATGAAGATACTCAAAGCATATAATAAAAGTCCCTTACTGACCATGAGCCAAAAGGGATCAGAAAATACAATTGCAAGCATGTGAACTTAGCAAAAACATAAACACATTCAGACTTTGTGAAAAACTGGAGCATGGCAAAACAGTTAACAAGTAGGCATGTTTACGAGCTCGATGCACTCACTACAAAGCATGGCATGACAAACTAAGCATACACCCAGCAATTAGATATGGCATAGAAGCTAGACATGGCAAGAACAACAACATAGTATGCACGGATCAACAACAATAAGCTCGGCAAAATTGCTAAACATGTTAACAATATGCCAGGAACATTTTATAGCAAAAGTAGAGCTCGATTGACTCAAGCTAGGGTGCTCCATAATTGCACAAAGACATGGCTGGATAGAGCACCACAATATCTAAAAAACATCCTTACTGATCATGCTCAAAAGAGGCACGGATCACTAGGAAACAACATGAACATATGGCATAAAAATAAGGACAGGGCAATGACTTAGTGAAATTCTCAGTCCCTGAAATCAGCATCATCGAGTAAGCTACTTTGCATGCTTGTGCTAGTCACCACAAAGATCACAAAAATGCATGGCATACACCCCTGTAAATATAGCATGGCATATAACAAAACACATGTCGAGCTCAGGATCATAGCATGCACACATTAATCATGGCAAAAATGACAAAAGGCCATTTGCTGAAACAGATCTGAAATAATCATCACATAGCCCTCTTCCAATAGCATTTCGGGCATCAAGATGAGCTCAAATGAAAATGATGTAATGAGATGAAATGATGTACTCGTCGAGTCGAATATTTTGATATGCTACACGCATGAATCAGAGCAATGGTGGTGAAGTTATGATGCGACAAAGATTGCATAAATATTAGGGTTCGGAAGGAAAAAGTCAACCGGGGTGGATCTAGATCCAGATCCGGATCTCGCCGGAAACAATGTAGCAGATAACCGGAGTTGGGTCGCTGGCCGGAGACGAGGAAGAGGCAGGGAGGCGAGGTGGTGGGGCGGCCGTGGCGACGACGGCCGGCGGCGGCGAGCTTGCGCTCGGCGAGGTCGGTGGCGGCGGCGGTGGAGGCGGCGCACGGCGGCCGAGGCGGCAGGGGGACACCGGCGAGAGGGCGCGGCGGCCGGCGCATGGCGGCGGCGGTGGCTTCGGGGGCGCGCGGGCGCAGAGGCGAGGCGGCGCTAGGAGGCGGGGCGCGCGGGCCCGGTTCGGCTCCGTGCGGGCCAGATCTGGGCCGGCGGGCTCGGCGGCGGGAGGAGTGAGAGAGAGGGCAGTGAGGTGGTGGCGCGTGGTTGGCTGAGGGCGGTGGCGCGATTTCGTCCGTCCGGGACGGACATGTCCGGCGGGCGAGAGGGGAGGAGGATTAGGGTTTCGTCCGTGGATTTTTCGAGGGAGGCCACATATTTATAGGTAGAGGGAGCTAGGAGAGTCCAAATGAGGTGCGGTTTTAGGCCACGCGATCATGATCGAATGACCGAGATGATGGAGGGGTTTTAGGTTGGTTTTGGGCCACTTTGGAGAGGTGTTGGGATGCAACACACACGAGGCCTTTTCGGTCCCTCGGTTAACCGTTGGAGTATCAAACGAAGTCCAAATGGCACGAAACTTGAGAGGCGGTCTACCGGTAGTAAACCAAGGCCGCATGACAAGTGTCGGTCCAATCCGAGAATGTTTAACACCCGCACACGAAAAGAGGTAGAAAGGGACACCGGGTGACATAGGAGCGCCGGATTGCAAAACGGACAACGAGGAAAATGCTCAGATGCATGAGACGAACATGTATGCAAATGAAATGCACATGATGACATGATATGAAATGCATGACACGCAAGCAATGACAAGAAAACAACAGCGAATAACTGGAGGACACCTGGCACATCGGTCTCGGGGCGTCGCAACACTCCACCACTACGAGAGGATCTCGTCCCGAGATCTAGAATGGCACCGGAGGAAAAATGGAAGAGAAAGAGGAGGGGTAAAGCTAAGTTGCTTCTTTGACAAACGAGTGAAACCAAAGAACCTTGAAAAGGTTAATCCATTTCGAGAAAAGAATACAACGAAGATGAACGAAGTTGAAAGCACTCCGATAAGAAAGAGGAAAAGAAAGAACCGATTTGGGTAGCACTTCGGTTTAAAAGAGAATGAAAGACTTGATAAAATGAAAAAAGCTTGAGCAAAGGGACACAACAATCCGGTTAAAACAAGATAGAGAAGGAACAAGAATGATATTATTTGGGCAGCACTCCGACTGTAAATGGAAGGAGTTGAACATGAACTTGACAAGATGAGAGGATACTTGATAAAATCACAAAACACTGCCTCTGGAACGAAAGGATAGATGATGGATAATTGAAATAAGAGAATGGAGAAGAAAAGGACAACTTCTGCCATAAAAGAGCTTGAAAAGGCATCTTTAGAAGAAGGGTCGAATGGAGTTGTTGGAAAACCAACAACGAAAAGGATAAGCTCGATAAGTTCTTATGGAATAAATCTCAAATTATGAGGTGACAACCTGCCACTCACGGGAAAAAGAATTGGATTGGTATGAACAAGGACACGAGAAAGCTATTTCACCGGGAGGATAGATGAAGAACTTGGGTCATTTATGAGCACGATAAATAGCAACAATCCTTAGGGAAGGCTTTAGGTGAAATATAACCCAAGATACTCCAACGACGAGGTTGATGGATTTAAAATATCTCATTCTTAACAACATGTGAATCATGGAACATGAACTCAAATTATCAAGAATAACCTAATACCACCTCCAAAGATAAAAGGGAAAGAATTGCGCTTCGGAATACAAGATGAAGAAAACTTGAGCTACTCTGAAAAGAATCTTGATGAACGCTTCGAGATGGAGTTAAATCCTTTATGAACCATCATGCAGAGCCTCCATGAAGAACTCCGGTAATAAAGAATGATCAACCGAAAAGAAAGAGAAGTTAAAAGCACAAGGTGAATCCTTGTAACGATTTAGATGAATCTCCGTGGTGATATAATTGAAAGAGGTTGGAACTCCAGGAAAAAGAGAAGATGAACAATTGACAACGAGAATTAGTCATTGTGAACAAACTCCGGAGGAATGAATTCATCATTTGGATGAAGCAAGAATAAGAATTATGTTATGCGTATCCTTCACCAATTTAAGTTGATGACAAGCAACGGATTTGGCAAACTACTTATTCTCGTAGAAAGGATTAAGATAGATATAGCGTCAACTTGGAAAGATCTTCAATGAACCACTGGTAGGATTGAAACAAGGAATAAATTGATATGATAAACAAAGGAAGAGGAACTCTTGAACGAACCACCGTAAGAATTGAAAAAAACAATGAAGTAAGGGGAACGAATCATCGGTAACGATTAGTAAATGAACAAAGGTACTTAAGAGAAATCAAGATGCAAGGGAACAGAGAGATCATGAACTGATTAGAGGATATCTGAATGATGCACCGGTAAGATTAGGAGAATGAGAGCTGAAAGCTGGAATGAATAATCCTGAATTGATGGCCTTCAGATAAATAAACTGAAAAGACTCCTGAATTGCTCCAGATAGGTGGAAAGAATACTGACAACTAAAAACAATTATGAGAAGATGGCACGAAGCTGGAGCCATGAATCTTGAAGAGAATGGAGCAAGATATGGAGGAAAAATTCTTCTTCGGTCTTCAAAATCTGAGAATTACGACGAGAAACACCACCAAATTGTTGAGAAGCTCCGGGATGACGGATAGAAAGGTTGAGCCATGGTGATAAGAATTTGAAAGATCTTGGAGAAAGGCATTTGACTGATGATAACACATACTTATGTCACACTTCGAAATGAAATTGAGGTTAGCTCCGGTATAATTAGAAGAGTCAGGTAAGATCCTGGGAAAAGACCGGTGGGTTAGGGCCAACTCAAAAGATACACCATTGAAATGATTACTTGAAAAGGAGAATGCACCGGTTGAATTAAATGGCTTGAATGAGATAACAACCTCGAGGTATCTTGAATGATTGAGAATGGCAGCGTGAATCTTTCGAGATATCTTCAGTACTCCTGAACAAATGAATAGCGAGAAGTAAATGTTTAAGAGGTGCACCGGCATGAGAAGGTATTTGAAACGAGGGAAAAGGGATATGATCAACACCAAAGCTTGAATTGGTTCCACCGGAGAAGCAAAAGTGCAAATGATGATGAACTTGAGGCTCCATTAGTATCTTCATGAGAATCACCGGATAAGAACATTCAAAGACAAGAATGAAGAGTCTTCACATGAATAAAACGGATACTTGATTAAGACATCGGATTCCTTGAAGAAAAGGGGTGGGAGGGTGGGAAAAACAAAGGAAACTTGGAGACGGAAGAAATGAACACCGTTGAGAAGAACTGATACTTGATCTTGCAGATGTTGAAATGTTCGGATCCACTTGAAAAGAAAACACGCCGGTTGAAAAGAATTAACATGACAATCTCGATTATGATGAATTGGTATTCACATCGGAGTAAGAGAACACCGTTTAGAGAAGGTATGGAATCAACATTTGACTTCGAAGCAACTCAAATACCACAACTCAAAACAAAACAAAGGATTGGCTTGCAAAATAAGCCGGAACAAACATGTGATAGAGATTTCGTCTGAAGTTTTCATGATGGGGCCTACACGGGCTCGATCGTACAACACCATCATGTACAAGGCAGTGCACATGACATACGGAGCGTCCCCGAGTCGGCATAACCAAGGACTCTTTAAGACACAACGAGACCACTGTAAAAACAACCGTGGATAGGCGGACCACTAGACGTCGAACCCCAATTTCATATCATACATCTGTCGGAAAGATATGCTAAAAGCTACTTGAATTCACACTTATAAACTCCCGAAATTTACCGGTTATGCAATCAGGTGTTGGGGGTAAAGGGGAAGCATAATATCTCACCCAAAACTAGCAAATCCTACATCCAGCTGTATCCATCCTTCAACACATAACCAAGAAACCTTCGGAAATAATTTACCTCAACCTTCGAAAAGCATCCGTTATACGAGTTATGGCAATACTCCCGAACTCCCTCCCCAGTACTGGGTGGCGTCGAGGTTATCTCACCAACAACTGCATAAAAGAGATTTTCGATGTCGGCAAAACTCAGGTATTCCAGAACTGCAACGATAAAATTGTGACGACAATACCTCGGAGCTCAACTCCCCGGGACACTGCCACAACCCCTAAATGTCAGGAGGCACCAAGAACAATGTTCTCGTCACAAAACCATCAAAACGATTCCAATATACCCGCGTGATCCTAAATTTTTTTAGTGAAATTTGAGAAGAGAAGAGTCAAAACTCTACAGCAGGATGTCTCACCAGAGCGATGAAGGGACTGAGGAGTAAAAAGAAGTCCTACTCTCCATAATCCTAAATGACTCAAAACATTTTTCTAGACTCAACAACGCCAGTGATTCGATCAAGCAGGGGGCTCCTAAAGTCAGGGAAGGCTCTGATTACCAACTTGTAACGCCCTCGATGCGGCTATATCTCCCATGTGTCGAAGCACGACTTAGAGGCATAACCGCATTGAAAGCAATGTCACAAGTGAGGTAATCTTCACACAACCCATGTAATACGTAAGGGAAAGAGATACATAGTTGGCTTACGATTGCCACTTCACACAATTACATGAACGAAAACATTACATCATCCAGATACACACTAGGTCCGACTACAGAACCCAAAATAAAAGAAGACTACCCCAAGAGCTACACAGATCCCCGATTGACCCAATTGGGCTCCACTACTGATCAACTGGAAATGGAACAACACAAAGGACAAGATCTTCATCGAGCTCCTCCTTGAGCTTGGTTGCGTCACCTGCCTGATATCATCAGCACCTGCAAACCGGTTCTGGAAGTTTCTGCGAGTCACGGGGACTCAGCAATCTCACACCCTCGTGATCAAGACTATTTAAGCTTATGGGTAAGGTAAGGTATGAGGTGGAGCTACAACAAGCGACTAGCATATATGGTGGCTAAACTTACGCAAATGAGAGCGAGAAGAGAAGGAAAAGCACATTCGAGAAATCTATGATCAAGAAGAGATCCTAGAACAACCTACGTCAAGCATAACTCCAACACCGTGTTCACTTCCCGGACTCCGCCGAGAAGAGACCATCATGGTTACACACGCGGTTGATGTATTTTAATTAAGATAAACTTCAGGTTTTCTATAACCGGACATTAACAAATTCCCATCTGCCCATAACCGCGGGCACGACTTTTAAAAGTTCAAATCCCTGCAGGGGTGTCCCAACTTAGCCCATCACAAGCTCTCACGGTCAACGACGGATATTCCTTCTCCCAAGACAATCCGATCAGACTCGGCATACCGGTTACAAGACATCCTCGACAATGGTAAAACAAGTCTAGCAAGACCACCTGCTGTGCCGACAAATCCCGATAGGAGCTGCACATATCTCGTTCTCAGGGCACACCGGATAAGCTAAGCGTACGGGAGCCAACATAACCCAAGTTGCCAAGGGACGGCCCCGCACAATGCTCTGGGTTGGACCAACACTTAGACAAGCACTGGTCCGGCGGTTTAAAAATAAAGATGACCCTTGGGCTGGCCTAACCCAAGGGAAAAAGAGGCTAGGTGGCGAATGGTAAAACTAAGGTTGGGCCTTGCTGGAGGAGTTTTATTCAAAGCAAACTGTCAAGGGGTTCCCATTATAACGCAACCGTGTAAGGAACGCAAAATCCGGGAACATAACACCGATATGACGGAAACTAGGGTGGCAAGACTGGAAGAAAACACTAGGCATAAGGCCGAGCCTTCCACCCATTACCAAGTATATAGATGCATTAATTAAATAAGAGATACTGTGATATCCCAACAAAATATCCATGTTCCAACAAGGAACAAACTCCAATCTTCACCTACAACTAACAACGCTATAAGAGGGGCTGAGCAAAGTGGTAACATAGCCAAACAACGGTTTGCTAGGACAAGGTGGGTTAGAGGCTTGGCTTAACAATATGGGAGGAATGATAAGCAAGTGTTAGGTATCGCAGCATAGGCATAGCAAAAGAGCGAGCAACTAGCAAGCAAAGATAGAAGTGATTTCGAGGGTATGGTCATCTTGCCTGAAATCCCGCAAGGAAGAAGAATGAGTCCATGAAGAAGACAAACGGACGTAGTCGAACGGGTCCTCACAAACGCGATGTTATCGGAACCAACCGAAAGAAGCAACACCGGAAAGAAACACACAACATAGTAAACAACCAACACATGAACATGGCATGATATGCGGGATGCGATATGTGATGCATATGCATGATTTGGAAAGGAAATATTGAACCTAGCCTCAACTTGGAAATACAATAGTGCCACTGCAAAGAGGAGTTGATTTCGGTCGAAATCGATATAAAGATCACCGGAATCGGATGCACGGTTTGGAAATGGCAAGCAAAACAAATATGGCACTGGTCTGCGATAAACAGCAAGTAGCCTCCTAAATGCATCAAGAACAATATGCTACAACACTCAAACATAGCAACAAAATAGGTGGCAGGGATCCACTCATGATGCTTGACAAAAGATGAACACTGAGCTACGGCTAATTCACTCATTAACATGTTCAAACAAGCATGGAAAAAGTGCAAAAGATAACATGTTACAGAAACAACATGTCAGGAATTTATCATCAGGAAACAATGTTTAGAGCATGAAAACTACATGATATAGGAACATATCATGGCAAATCAAGGCATGGCATGAAGCTACACAAAGCATATAACAAAAGTCCCTTAGTGACCATGAGACAAAAGGGATCAGAAAATACAATTGCAAGCATGTGAACTTAGCAAAAACATAAACACATTCAGGCTTTGTGAAAAACTGGAGCATGGCAAAACAGTTAACGAGTAGGCATGTTTACGAGATCGATGCACTCACTACAAAGCATGGCATGACACACTAAGCATACACCCAGTAATTAGACATGGCATAGAAGCTAGACATGGCAAGAACAACAACATAGCATGCACGGATCAACAACAATAAACTCGGCAAAATTGCTAAACATGTTAACAGTCTGCCAGGAACATTTTATAGCAAAAGTAGAGATCGATTGACTCAATCTAGGGTGCTCCATAATTGCACAAAGACATGGATGGATAGAGAACCACAATATCTAACAAACATCCTTACTGATCATGCTCAAAAGAGGCACGGATCACTAGGAAACAACATGAACATATGGCATCAAAATAAGGACAGTGCAATGACTGTGAAATTCTCAGTCCCTGAAATCAGCATCATTGAGTAAGCTACTTTGCATGCTTGTGATAGTCACCACAAAGAACACAAAAATACATGGCATACACCCTTGTAAAGATAACATGGCATATAACGAAACACATGTAGAGCTCAGGATCATAGCATGCACACATTAATCATGGCAAAAATGACAAAAGGCCATTTGCAGAAACATATCTGAAATAATCATCACATAGCCCTCTTCCAACACCATTTCGGGCATCCAGATGAGCTCAAATGAAAATGATGCAATGAGATGAAATGATGTACTCGTCGAGGCGAACATTTTGATATGCTACACACACGAACCGGAGCAACGGTGATGAAGTTATGATGCGACAAAGATTGCATAAAAATTAGGGTTCGGAGGGAAAAAGTCAACCGGGGTGGATCCAGATCCAGATCCGGATCTCGCCGGAAACACTATAGCAGATCGCCAGAGTTGGGTCGCCGGCCGAAGACGAGGAAGAGGCGGGGAGGCGAGGTGGTAGGGCGGCCGTGGCGACGGCGGACGGCGGCGGCGAGCTTGCGCCCGGCGAGGTCGGTGTCGGCAGCGCATGGCGGCCGAGGCGGCGGGGCGACGCTGGCGAGAGGGAGCGGCGGCCGGCGCATGGCGGCGACGGTGGCCTCAGGTGGCGTGCGGGCGCAGAGGCAAGGTGGCGCTGGGAGGCGGGGCGCGCGGGCCTGGTTCGGCTCCACGTGGGCCAGATCAGGGCTGGCGGGCTCGGCGGCGGAGGAGAGATAGGGTGGTGAGGTAGCGGCGCGCGATTGGCTGAGGGTGGCGGTGCGATTTCGTCTGTCCGGGACGGACATGTCCGGCGGGCGAGAGGGGAGGAGGATTAGGGTTTTGTCCGCGGATTTTTCGAGGGAGGCCACATATTTATAGGTAGAGGGAGCTAGGAGAGTCCAAATGAGGTGTGGTTTTTGGCCACGCAATCGTGATCGAAGACCCAGACGATGGAGGGGGATTAGGTGGGTTTTGTGCCACTTTGGAGAGGTGTTGGGCTGCAACACACATGAGGCCTTTTCGGTCCCTAGGTTAACCGTTGGAGTATCAAACGAAGTCCAAATGGCACGAAACTTGACAAGCGGTCTACCGGTAGTAAACCAAGGCTGCATGACAAGTCTCGGTCCAATCCGAGAATGTTTAACACCCGCACACGAAAAGAGGTAGAAAGGGACACCAGGTGACATAGGAGCGCCGGATTGAAAAACGGACAACGAGGAAAATGCTCGGATGCATGAGATGAACATGTATGCAAATGAAATGCACATGATGAGATGATATGAAATGCATGACATGCAAGCAATGACAAGACAACAACAGCGAATGACTGGAGGACACTTGGCACATCGGTCTCGGGGCGTCACACCAAGCCCAGATCTATGACCTGCAAAATCAAAACTGTGAGTATTAATATAGATTCAAGAGGGTGAGTTTGGCTGCAGATTTGAGGTTTTAGGAGACTCGGTCATCCTTCTATGATGGTGAGCCTATGCCTTGGAAGAAGGATGACAAGCCTACGCCATCAACAAAATCACCACCGTCTCCACCAACAAAGAAGAATTGAGTATCTGGTATGGGCACTCCCCTTGGCAACTGCCAAGCTTGGGTGAGTGCCCCGGTATCGTATCACAATCACTTTTATCCTTACCATTTTTCTTAGCTCGATCATGTTGGTAATATCTTGATCTAGTAGAATAAAGTTTATGGCATGATCTAGTTTTGAGATTTGCTTTATGATCCTTCTATGTAATCGAGTCCATGAGCTATATAATAAAGATTAGTGTCAAATCAAGGGCTTGATTATTTTGCCATGATCCTAAGGGAATAAAAGCAAAGAGAAAGAAATAAAAAGAAACAAAGAGATCATGTGAATCTTATGGAGAGTAATGAGCTCACATGGAAAAAGTATGATGAATAAAAGTTGTTGAGAGTTGACAAGCATAGTTTTGGTCATCGTTGCAATTAATAGGAAGTAATAAAGAAAGAGAGGTCTTCACATATAGAAATACTATCTTGGACTCTTTTATGATTGTGAGCACTCATTAAAATATAACATGCTAAAGAGTTGACGTTGGACAAGGAAGACAACATAATGGGTTATGTTTCCTTACATCTGAGATAAATTATATTGTCATGGATCATCCAACATGGTTGATCTTGCCTTTCCCCCTCATGCTAGCCAAATTCTTTGCCCCAAGTAGAGATACTACTTGTGCTTCCAAACACCCATAAACCAGTTTTGCCATGAGAGTCCACCATATCTACCTATGGATTGAGTAAGATCCTTCAAGTAAGTTGTCATCGGTGCAAGCAATAAAAAATTGCTCTCTAAATATGTATGACTAATTGTTGTGGAGGAAATAAGCTTTATATGATCGTGTGATATGGAAGAAATAAAAGAGTCAGACTGCATAATAAAGGTCCATATCACAAGTGGCAATATAAAGTGACGTTCTTTCGCATTAAGATTTTGTGCATCCAACTATAAAAGCGCATGACAACCTCTGCTTCCCTCTGCGAAGGGCCTATCTTTTACTTTTATCTCCTACATTGCATACGAGTCATGGTGATCTTCACCCATCCTTTTTACATTTTATCCTTTGGCAAGCACAGTATGTTGGAAAGATCCTGGTATATATGGCTAATTAGATGTGAGTTTTCATGAACTATTATTGTTGACATTACCCTTGAGGTAAAACATTGGGAGGCAAAACTATAAGCCCCTATCTTTCTCTGTGTCTGATTAAAACTCCATACCCATAAGTATTGCGTGAGAGTCAGCAATTGTGAAAGACTATATGATAGTTGAATATGTGGACTTGCTGAAAAGCTCTTATATATTGACTCTTTCCTATGTTATGATAAATTGCAATTGCTCCAATGACTGAGATTATAGTTTGTTAGTTTTCAATGAAGTTTACGATTCATACTTGAAATTGTGATTGAATTATTACTCTGGCATAAGAAATCATATGACAAGAATTATATAAGTTGATGTTCTAAGAATGATCATGATGCCCTCATGTCCGTATTTTATTTTTATAGACACCTTTATCTCTAAACATGTGGACATATTTTTCGATTTCGGCTTTCGCTTGAAGACAAGCAAGGTCTAAGCTTGGGGGAGTTGATACGTCCATTTTGCATCATGCTTTTATATCGATATTTATTGCATTACAGGCTGTTATTAGACATTACGTCACAATACTTATGCCTATTCTCTCTTATTTTACAAGGTTTACATAAAGAGGGAGAATGCCGGCAGCTGGGATTCTGGGTTGGAAAAGGAGCAAATATTAGGGACCTATTCTGCACAGCTCCAAAAGTCCTGAAACTTCACGGAAGACATTTTCAGAATATATAAAAAATACTCAGCGAAAGAAATTCACCAGGGGGCACACCCTGCCCACGAGGGTGGGGAGCGCACCCTACCCACTGGGCGCGCCCCCTACCTTGTGGGCCCCCTGGTGGCCCTCCGGTGGCCATCTTCTGCTATATGAAGTCTTTCGATGGGAAAAAAAATAAGAGGCCATCTTCTCGGACGAAACTCCGCCGCCACGAGGCGGAACCTTGGCGGAACCAATCTAGGGCTCTGGCAGAGCTGTTCTGTCGGGGAATCTTCCCTCCTGGAGGAGGAAATCATCGCCATCGTCATCACCAACGCTCCTCTCATCGGGAGAGGGCAATCTCCATCAACATCTTCATCAGTACCATCTCCTCTCAAAACCCTAGTTCTCTCTTGTATCCAATTCTTGTCTCCAAGTCCGGGATTGGTGCTAGTAGGTTGCTAGTAGTGTTAATTACTCCTTGTAGTTGATGCTAGTTGGTTTAATTGGTGGAAGATCATATGTTCAGATCCTATATGCATATTAATACCCCTTTGATTATGAACATGTTTATGCTTTGTGAGTAGTTATGTTTGTTCCTGAGGACATGGGAGAAGTCTTGCTATTAGTAGTCATGTGAATTTGGTATTCGTTCGATATTTTGATGAGATGTATGTTGTCTCTCCTCTAGTGGTGTTATGTGAACGTCGACTACATGACACTTAACCATTATTTGGGCCTAGAGGAAGGCATTGGGAAGTAATAAGTAGATGATGGGTTGCTAGAGTGACAGAAGCTTAAACCCTAGTTTATGTGTTGCTTCGTAAGGGGCTGATTTGGATCCATATGTTTCATGCTATGGTTAGGTTTACCTTAATACTTTTGTTGTAGTTGCGGATGCTTGCAATAGAGGTTAATCATAAGTGGGATGCTTGTCCAAGTAAGGACACTACCCAAGCACCGGTCCACCCACATACCAAATTATCAAAGTACCGAACGCGAATCATACGAACGTGATGAAAACTAGCTTGATGATATTCCCATGTGTCCTCGGGAGCGCTTTTCTCTATATAAGTGTTTGTTCAGGCTTGTCCTTTTCTACAAAAAGGATTGGGCCATGTTGCTGCACTTTATTTACTTTTGTTACTTGTTGCTCGTTACAAATTATCCTATCACAAAACTATCTGTTACCACTTATTTTAGTACTTGCAGAGAATACCTTGGTGGAAATCGCTTATCATTTCCTTTTGCTCCTCGTTGGGTTCGACACTCTTACTTATTGAAAGGACTACGATAGATCCCCTATACTTGTGGGTCATCAGCGAGCAACCATGTGGTCAACCTTCTAGCACCCGTGGGAGGCGCGATGACGCATCCATAGGACACGATGGTGATATCTTGACCGTGTGCGATAGTGGGCAGACACGTACATGTACATCCGAGAACGCGTGCCCATGTTTCAGGCTTCCGATGTGTGGCATACGGTTGATCCAAAAGAACTGTTTGCGATGAGCCAGAACAACAGAAACAGGCATTGTAGGCCCAGAACCATCAAGAAATTTTGACCCTGTTTCTCGTCATATTGCAGATTACAATGCAATAAGTAATTGCAAATCTGTTCACACCTATCTAACTAATATGTGTTCACACTTAGCACCGGGCTATAAAAACTACCCACTCGAAAATTACTTCACAGTTCCTCTTCTCATCACCCACAAAACTGGTCTTTCCTGTCAAGTCATTCCGCCATGACCAGTAGGAGGAGTTTCGGGTGGACATATAACCAGGCAGCAAAGACCAAGGCCGCGGAAGCACTAGAGAGGTCCCGCCACGAAGTGGCAGACACAGCAGAGATGTCCCAGCGGGCACATGAGGGCTCTCACAAGCGCACTCGCCGCTTCAGCGATCATGACGAGATAGCGTTGCTGAAGTCCTTGGCCAGCGACAACGACATTCTTGCTAGCCGCATAAATAGCAGGAGCTAGTCGATGGCTTGATGAAGCTGCTTGATATCAGCGATGCTTCGGTTGACAAGGCGACCCGCCTCGTTGAGCAACTCATGGGTGACAATGCAAAGATCCTCAAGGCACTCACCGAGAAGGAGGAGGAGGCCGCCGAATAGAAGATGCTCCATGAATAGAGCAGTGCCTCGGGGATGACGCTGACAACGGTCGTCGAGGAACTGACGGGTGACTTGAGGAAGCTCCAGATCGAGCGCGAGCAGGAGGTGGAGGAATCCGTGCTGCTTTCAAGCAAAGTCGTGAGGAATTGAAGAAGGAGCTGGAGGATGTCGTCGCCCGGTGATCCATCGACGAGTAGAGACAGTAGCGACCCAGATCGTTGTCTGCGATTTCCATCTTCTCTTGGCCCCGTGTCTTCTGGGCTTTGCCGCATGTGGCATTTTCAATTATCCGGAATATGTAAGACAATTATTATCCGTGCATTGTAAAATTTTCATCGTATTATCTGTTGCCATTTTAATTGTCATCGTATTAACCATTGCCTTATGTGGCAAATTAAATTAGGTCGGAATATGAGTTGAAAACATGAACGAAGCAAATGCTGCCATGGGATCACAAACAAACACCCTCCGTCTAGGTGCTTTAGTTAACCACGTGTTAAACAGTGGCTCAGCCGCCATTAATGGAGAAGTTGTGAGCGAGGAGGGCGACTGGTGGATGGAGGTCAAAGATCTCGCTTCCCGGTAAGCATGGGCAGCCTTGCTGCTCGCACGTGTCCCATTGAGCCTGCGAGGTGGATAGGATGGACGCTTCCCATCGAGCCTGCAAAGCGGACTGCTCCCACGCGTCTCGTCGAGCCTGCAAGGCGGACTTCTTGCGCTCGTCCCGTCTAATCAAACAGATGCACGCACGCCACCGAGTGATAACCCACAAGTATAGGGGATCGCAATAGTTTTTGAGGGTAGAGTATTCAACCCAAATTTATTGATTCGACACAAGGGGAGCCAAATAATATTCTCAAGTATTAGCATCTGAGTTGTCAATTCAACCACACCTGGAAACCTAATATCTGCAACAAAGTATTTAGTAGCAAAGTAATATGATAGTAGTGGTAACGGTAGCAAAAGGTAATGATAACAAAAGTAATGTTTTTGGTATTTTGTAGTGATTGTAACAATAGCAACAAAAAAGTAAATAAGCGAAGAACAATATATGGAAAGCTCGTAGGCACTGGATCGGTGATAGAGAATTATGCCGGACGTGGTTCATCATGTAACAGACATAACCTAGGGTGACACAGAACTAGCTCCAATTCATCAATGTAATGTAGGCATGTATTCCGAATATAGTCATATGTGCTTATGGAAAAGAACTTGCATGACATCTTTTGTCCTACCCTCCCGTGGCTGCGGGGTCCTAGCGGAAACTAAGGGATATTAAGGCCTCCTTTTAATAGAGTACCGGACCAAAGCATTAACACATAGTGAATACATGAACTCCTCAAACTACGGACATCACCGGGAGTGGTCCCGATTATTCTCACTTCGGGGTTGCCGGATCATAACACATAGTAGGTGATTATACACTTGCAAGATAGGATCAAGAACTCACATATATTCATGAAAACATAATAGGTTCAGATCTGAAATCATGGCACTTGGTCCCTAGTGACAAGTATTAAACATAGCAAAGTCATAGCAACATCAATCTTAGAACATAGTGGATACTCGGGATCAAACCCTGACAAAACTAACTCGATTACATGATAAATCTCATCCAACCCATCACCATCCAGCAAGCCTACGATGGAATTACTCACGCACGGTGGTGAGCATCATGAAATTAGTGATGGAGGATTGTTGATGATGACGACGGCGACGGATTCCCCTCTCCGGAGCCCTGAATGGAGTCCAGATCGGCCCTCCCGAGAGGTTTTAGGGCTTGGCGGCGGCTCCATATCGTAAAACGCGATGAATCATTCTCCTTGATTTTTCTCTCCCCGAAAGTGAATATATAGAGTTGGAGTTGAGGTCGGAGGAGCTCCAGGAGGCCCACAAGGTAGGGGGGCGCGCCCCCACCCTCGTGGCTAGCGTGTGGGCCCCTTGGTCTTGATCTTTTTCCAGTATTTTTTATTATTTCCAAAAATAATCTCTGTGAAGCTTCAGGTCATTCCAAGAACTTTTGTTTCTGCACATAAATAACACCATGGCAATTCTGCTGAAAACATCGTCAGTCCAGGTTAGTTCCATTCAAATCATGCAAGTTAGAGTCCAAAACAAGGGCAACAATGTTTGGAAAAGTAGATACGACAGAGACGTATCAACTCCCCCAAGCTTAAACCTTTACTTGTCCTCAAGCAATTCAGTTGAAAAATTGAAAGTGATAAAGAAAGACTTTTAAAAACTCTGTTTGCTCTTGTTGTTGTAAATATGTAAAGCCAACATTCAAGTTTTCAGCAAGGATTATAAACTAACCATATTCACAATAATGCTTAGGTCTCATGTTTACTCATATCAATGGCATAATCAACTAGCGAGCAATAATAAATCTTGGATGACAACACTTTCACAAAACAATCATAATATGATATAACAAGATGGTATCTCTCTAGCCCTTTCTGAGACCGCAAAACATAAATGCAGAGCACCTTTAAAGATCAAGGACTGACTAGACATTGTAATTCATGGTAAAAGTGATCCAGTCAAGTCATACTCAATGTAAACTAATAGTAATGAATGCAAATGACAAAGGTGCTCTCCAACTGGTGCTTTTTAATAAGAGGAGGATGACTCAACATAAAAGTAAATAGATAGGCCCTTCACAGAGGGAAGCAGGGATTTGTAGAGGTGCCAGAGCTCGGTTTTAAAATAGAGATGAATAATATTTTGAGCGGTATACTTTCATTGTCAACATAACAACCAAGAGATGGCGATATCTTCCATGCTACACACATTATTGGCGGTTCCCAAACAGAATGGTAAAGTTTATACTCCCCCTCCACCAACAAGCATCAATCCATGGCTTGCTCGAAACGACGAGTGCCTCCAACTAACAAGAGTCCCAGGGGGAGTTTTTTTTGCAATTATTTTGATTTGATTTGCATAAAGCATGGGACTGGGCATCCCGGTGACCAGCCATTTTCTCGTGAGTGAGGAGCGGAGTCCACTCCTCTTGAGAATAACCCGCCTAACATGGAAGATATGGACAACCCTAGTTGATACATGAGCTATTCGAGCATACAAAACAGAATGTTTATTTGAAGGTTTAGAGTTTGGCACATACAAATTTACTTGGAACGGCAAGTAGATACCGTATATATGTAGGTATGGTGGACTCATATGGAATAACTTTGGGGTTTATGGAGTTGGATGCACAAGCAGTATTTCCGCTTAGTACAGGTGAAGGCTAGAAAAATACTGGGAAGCGACCAGCTAGAGAGCGACAACAGTCATGAACATGCATTAAAATTAATCAACACCGAATGCAAGCATGAGTAGGATATAATGCACCATGAACATAAATATCGTAGAGGCTATGTTGATTTTGTTTCAACTACATGCGTGAACATGTGCCAAGTCAAGCCACTCGAATCATTCAAAAGAGGATACCACCCTATCAGACCACATCACAACAATTTTAATAGCATGTTGGCACGCAAGGTAAACCATTATAAGCTCCTAGCTAATTAAGCATGGCACAAGAAACTATGATCTCTAGTTGTCATTGCAAACATGTTTATTCATAATAGGCTGAATCAGGAATGATGAACTAATCATATTTACAAAAACAAGAGAGGTCGAGTTCATACGAGCTTTTCCCATCTCAGTCAGTCCATCATATATCGTCATAATTGCCTTTCACTTGCATGACCGAACGATGTAGATAATAATAATAGTGCACATGTATTGGACTAAGCTGGAATCTGTAAGCATTCAATAAATAGGAGAAGACAAGGCAATATGGGCTCTTTTTTTAGATCAACAATAATGCATATAAGAGTCACTTCAACAACTTAATCATGGTCTTCTCCTATCGACCCCGAAAGAAAAGAAAAGAAATAAAACTATTTACACGGGAAAGCTCCCAACAAGCAAAAGAAGAACATGAAATCTTTTTGGGTTTTATTTTTAATTACTACTACAAGCATGGAAATTAAAACTAGCTAAAAGCTACAACTAATTTTTTTTGGTTTTTCTTAAGGTTTATCAAACACACAAGAAGAAAGCATAAGAAGGAAATAAACTAACATGGATATTACAATGAAAAAGTATGAGCACCAACATCTAGCAATGAGTGTGTGAACATAAATGTAATGTTGGTGGGAAATACGTACTCCCCCAAGCTTGGGCTTTTGGCCTAAGTTGGTCTATTGCCACGGATGGCCTGGCAGATATCCAAAGTTGTAGTTGGGGCCGTACTGTGATGTAGCAGTCATTGCATCATGGGCTGCAGCTTGGAGGTGAGCTATCTCAGCCCTCCTCTTATCCTCTTCCGCCTCCTCTCTGGTTATAAAATATCTCCCTTTTGCCTAAAATTCAAAGAAAGTAGAAGCAGGGAGAGCGATGTGATAGGTGCATCATGTGTCAAAGATTAGTCGGTACTGGAGGAACTGATCGTTCCTCTCAAGAAACTGATGACAAACCATAGCCTCGTAATCCAAATAAGTAGGAGGCAACTCAATATCATCCTCACGTATGGTTATACCAAGAAAATTAGCTATGCGGGTTGCATAAATTCCATCGAAGAAATCTCAATTAAATCTATTAAGATGCAACCTACGTGCAACAATGGCTCCCAAATTATAATATTTATCTCCTAACATAGCACTCCTAAGAATACTGAGGTCAGGGACACACATGTGGCATGCTTCATCTTTACCGTTAATGCCTCTACCTGTGAAGAGAGCAAAATAATGTATAGTAGGAAAGTGAGTGCTCCCTATGGTAGCTTGTGTTATATCTCTAGATTCCCCCTCAGTTATACTAGCAAGAAAATTTCTAAATTCAGATTTGCGAGGTTCACTAGCACTACCCCATTGTGGAAGTTTGCAAGCAATGGTAAAATCCTCTAAGTCCACAGTGTAAGAATTTTCATAAAGATCAAATAGGCCAGTTTGAGAATTACGTGAAGATGAAAATTCAAATCTCCTCGCAAAGGAACTAGTGAGATAGTGGTACTGACGACATTTTTCTTCCTCGAAGATCACAAGATCAGCGTTACGCAAATATGCATTAAATTCTTCCTTAATTCCCGCTCGATCCATGAAGTCCTCTGAAGGCCATTCACAAGGCCGCACTGGAGCGTCCCTTGGCGGCTCATCATCAGCATCACGCATTGCAAGCCTGGGTCCTTGTTTCCTTGAAGAACCACCTTGGTACATTTTCCTAAACATATTTCTTCTGCTGAAAAATTTCTGAAATTTTTAGTAACTTCAAATAAAAGTGAGCCAAGCTCAACAAAATTGATAGCAACTACTCCTACAAGTGCCTAGAGCCTATATCATGCATCAAAACTACTTGGAACCACATAAATTTGACATGCAAGCTCAAGAACATGGTCACCTTGGAAGCACAACTTTGCAATGAATAAAGCACTAGAACAAAAACTAATTGGACCAATGGAGGAGTCACATACCAAGGAACAATCCCCCAAAGCAGTTTTGTGAGAGGTGCTTTGAGCAAGGAGATCGAAAATCCCAGCAAAATGAGCTAGAACTCGTGCTTGAGCTGGATAATGGTGTTTGTGGGAGGAAGAAGGAGTGTGTGGGTGTAGGAATAAGTGGAGGAGGGCCACCATGGGCCCACGAGGCAGGGGGCACGCCCTCCACCCTTGTGGCCAGGTGGATGCCCCCCAACTGTGTTCTCAGTGCCAAATATTCTCAAATATTCCAGAAAAAATCATATTTAAATTTCAGTGCATTTGGAGAACTTTTATTTTCAGGGTATTTTTATATTGCACGGATAATCAGAAAACAGACGGAAATTACTATATTTGCTTTATTTAATATAAATAACAGAAAGTAAAAAGAGGGTACAGAGAGTTGTGTTTTCTAAATTCATCCATCACATGATCATCAAAAGGAATCCATTAACAAGGTTGATCAAGTCTTGTTAACAAACTCAATCCGAATAACATGGAACCGGAGAATTTTTGAATAACACTAGGTTACCTCAACGGGGATATGCACATCCCAACAATAAGAATATCATATTTCTTCTTGACAGTAGGAAGAGGGAATTCGAAACCTCCAAAAATAATCGATGGAATTTTTCCAATAGAATTGATACTGTGGACTTGAGGTTGTTTCCTCGGAAAGTGTACCGTATGCTCATTACCATTAACATGAAAAGTGACATGGCCTTTTTTGCAATCAATAACAGCCCCTTTACTACCTGTGTCGGGTTATCAAGACCATGTGTTTCTTCAATAGGCGTTAAATTAAGACCATGTATTTCTTCAATAGGAGGTAAATTCTTAACATCTTCAGCTTTAATACCCTTTTCTTTCATAGATTTCTTTGCCTCTTGCATATCTTCAGGACCGAGAAATAGAACACCTCGCTTCTTTGGAGTTGGTTTAGGAATAGGCTCAGGAGTTGGCTCAAGAAGTATCCAATTATTTTCATTTGTCAACATATTATTCAATAGAATTTCAGCTTCATCCGGTGTTCTTTCCCTGAAAACAGGAACAACACAACTATCCAAGTAATCTCTGGATGCATCGATTAGTCCATTATAAAAGATATCAAGTATTTCATTTTTCTTAAGAGAATGATCAGGCAAAGCAATAAGTAATTGGAGAAGCCACCCCCAAGCTTGTGGGAGACTCTCTTCTTCAATTTGCACAAAATTGTATATATCCCTTAAGGCAGCTTGTTTCTTATGAGCAAGGAAATATTTAGCAGAGAAGTAATAAATCATATCCTGGGGACTACGCACACAACCAGGATCAAGAGAATTATACCATATCTTAGCATCACCCTTTAATGAGAACGGAAATATTTTAAGGATATAAGAGTAGCGAGTTCTCTTATCATTAGTGAACAGGGTGGCTATATCATTTAATTTAGTAAGATGTGCCACAACAGTGTTAGATTCATAGCCATAAAAAGGATCAGATTCAACCAAAGTAATTATATCAGGATCAATAGAGAATTCATAATCCTTATAGTAACACAGATAGTTGAAGTAGCAAAAGCAGGGTTAGGTTTTATTCTAGCATTAAGGGATTGCTGCTTCCATTTAGCTAATAACCTCTTTAGATCATATCTACCATTGCAAGCTAAAATAGCTCTAGTAGCTTCTTCATCCATAACATAACCCTCAGGAACAATAGGCAATTCATATTTATTAGGGGGAGAGTCTTCATCATCACTTTCATCAATATTATCAGTTTCAATAATTTCATTCTCTCTAGCCCTAGCAAGTTGTTCATCAAGGAATTCACCAAGTGGCATAGTAGTATCAATCATAGAAGTAGTTTCATCATAAGTATCATGCATAGCAGAAGTGGCATCATCAATAACATGCGACATTTCAGAATCAATAGTAGAAGCAAGTTTAGGTGTCGCAAGCTTACTCAAAATAGAAGGTGAATCAAGTGCAGAGCTAGATGGCAGTTCCTTACCTCCCCTCGTAGTTGAGGGATAAATCTTGGTTCTTGGATCTTTCAAGTTCTTCATAATGATAAGTAGATATAAATCCCAAGTGACTCAAAGAATAGAGCTATGCTCCCCGGTAACGGCGCCAGAAAATAGTCTTGATAACCCACAAGTATAGGGGATCGCAACAGTTTTCGAGGGTAGCGTATTCAACCCAAATTTATTGATTCGACACAAGGGGAGCCAAAGAATATTCTCAACTATTAGCAGCTAAGTTGTCAATCCAACCACACCTGGAAACTTAATATCTGCAGCAAACTATTTAGTAGCAAAGTAATATGATAGTAGTGGTAACGGTAGCAAAAGGTAATGATAACAAAAGTAATGTTTTTGGTATTTTGTAGTGATTGTAACAATAGCAACGGAAAAGTAAATAAGCGGAGAACAATATATGGAAAGCTCGTAGGCAATGGATCGGTGATAGAGAATTATGCCGGATGTGGTTCATCATGTAACAGTCATAACCTAGGGTGACACAGAACTAGCTCCAATTCATCAATATAATGTAGGCATGTATTCCGAATATAGTCATATGTACTTATGGAAAAGAACTTGCATGACATCTTTTGTCCTACCCTCTCGTGGAAGCGGGGTCCTAGCGGAAACTAAGGGATATTAAGGCCTCCTTTTAATAGAGTACCGGACCAAAGCATTAACACATAGTGAATGCATGAACTCCTCAAACTATGGTCATCACCGGGAGTGGTCCCGATTATTGTCACTTCGGGGTTGCCGGATCATAACACATAGTAGGTGACTATAGACTTGCAAGATAGGATCAAGAACTCACATATATTCATGAAAACATAATAGGTTCAGATCTGAAATCATGGTACTCGGGCCCTAGTGATAAGCATAAGCATAGCAAAGTCATAGCAGCATCAATCTCAGAACATAGTGGATACTTGGGATCAAACCCTAACAAAACTAACTCGATTACATGATAAATATCATCGAACCCATCACCGTCCAGCAAGCCTACGATGGAATTACTCACGCACGGCGGTGAGCATCATGAAATTGGTAATGGAGGATGTTTGATGATGACGACAGCGACGGATTCCCCTCTCCGGAGCCCCGAACGGACTCTAGATCAGCCCTCCCGAGAGGTTTTAGGGCCTGGTGGAGGCTCCGTATCGTAAAACGTGATGAATCCTTTTCCTTGATTTTTCTCTCCCCGAAAGTGAATATATAGAGTTGGAGTTGAGGTCGGAGGAGCTCCAGGGGGCCCACAAAGTAGGGGGGCGCGCCCAGGGGGGTAGGCGCGCTCCCCACCCTCGTGGCTAGGGTTTGGGCCCCTGGTCTTGATCTTTTGCCAATATTTTTTATTATTTCCAAAAATAATCTCCGTGAAGTTTCAGGTCATTCCAAGAACTTTTGTTTCTGCACATAAGTAACACCATGGCAATTCTGCTGAAAATAGCGTCAGTCCGGGTTAGTTCCATTCATATCATGCAAGTTAGAGTCCAAAACAAGGGCAAAAGTGTTTGGAAAAGTAGATACGACGGAGACGTATCATCGAGTATGGTTAAATTTTGGCAGAGGCAGTGGCCGCACTTAAATGGTTACGAGAACACATGATTCATATAATACAACCGTTTGTGATATTAACGTGTCATCTATTTGTTTCAAAAGGACTTCGTTGGCTATTAGTGTGTGCTCCTTGTCTCAAACTGGACGATTTTTTACCACGACATATATGTGCCATGCCATGAAACCATGCCAAGTTTCATGTTTTTTTGGGTGAGTTTTTGATTTACATGGATTTAAAAACTGAGATTCTCATTATTTCAAGACGACGAGAAGTTTGTAATTCATTCCCAATCCTTAAATGAGACCTAAACATGCACCCAATGACACATGTATTATTTCCCACCCATTTTGCTTCACTGGAGCATGTGCTTGTAGTTCGAATTTGAATTATGGACTACATTAAATGCCTAGAAAACTTAAGTAATATATACAATGGCCAAATGAACCTTGAACAGTTTTGCTTGTATAAAACAAAGTTCAAGGCGAGAAGACGCAGTGATTATCGTTTCTCCCACAAGAGGGGCATGTTTCTCTACCGGAACCACAAGGGTTGCGAAAAGCTTCAGTTTGTAAGAGGCTTGTAATATAGCTTGGCCCAAATTGGACAATTATTTTACCACGACATATATGTGCCATGTAGTGACACCATGCCATGTTTCATGATTTCCATGTGAGTTTTGGATTTACAGAGATTTAAAACCGAGATTCGTAATGTTTGTGGCTGATCTAGGACACCGAGACAGTTGAATTCATTCCCATTCGTTCCATGGGACCTAAACATGCACCCCAAGGACACATGTATGTTTTTATAGCCATTTTGGCGCACTGGAGCATGTATTTGTAGTTTGGATTTGAATTATGGACCTTAAATGCCTAGAAAACTCTATTAATGAATAAAAAAGGTCAAATGAACCCTGAATAATTTCAAAGTTTAGCGCAAATCTCCTGTTGTTCCGTGTTGCGTGTAGAAGAAAATACAAGGCTAGAAGAGGGAGCGATTATCGATTCACCCACAAGGGGAACACGTTTCCCTATCGAAACCACGAGGCTAACTTTGAGACAAGCTCTGGTATGTAAGAGGTTTGTAATAAAGCTTGGCCCAAATTGTACAATGTTTTTACCACGACATCTATGTGCGATGGTGTGACACCATGCCAACTTTCATGACTTTCTGGTGAGTTTTCGGTTTATGCGGATTTAAAAACCGTGATTCCAAATGTTTGAGGACGAACCAGGATGCAGGTACAGTTGTAATTCGTTCCCATTCCTGGCATGGGACCTAAACTGCACCCAAGGACACATGTATAATTTTTCTAGCCATTTTGGTGAACTGGAGCATGTATTTGTAGTTCAGATTTGAATTATGGACATTAAATGCCTAGGAAACTCAATTAGTGTATAAAAAGGCCAAACGAACCCTGAGTAAGTTTAAATTTCAGCATTGATATCCTGTCGTTCCATGTTGCCCGTAGAAGAAAATACAAGGCGAAAAGAGTCAATGATTATGTTTCGCCCACAAGGGGAACACGTTTCCCTATCGGAACCACGAGGCTACTTTGAGACAAGCTCCGGTTTGTAATAAAGCTTGGCCCAAATTGGACAATGTTTTTACCACGACATCTATGTGCCATGGCGTGACACCATGCCAACTTTCATGACTTTCTGGTGAGTTTTGGGTTTATCTGGATTGAAAAACCGTGATTCCAAATGTTTGAGGACGAGCCAGGACGCCGGTACAGTTGTAATTGGTTCCCATTCCTGGCATGGGACCTAAACATGCACCCAAGGACACATGTATAATTTTTCTAGCCATTTTGGTGAACTCGAGCATGTATTTGTAGTTCAGATTTGAATTATGGACATTAAATGCCTAGGAAACTCAATTAGCGTATAAAAATGCCAAACGAACCCTGAATAAGTTTAAATTTCAGCAGGGATATCCTGTCGTTCCATGTTGCCGTAGAACAAAATACAAGGCGAAAAGAGACAGTGATTATCGTTTCGCCCACAAGGGGGACACGTTTCCCTATCGGAACCACGAGGCTTCTTTGAGAGAACCTCCTGTTTGTAAGAGACTTGTAATAAAACTTGCGCCAAAATGGACAAAAAACTTCCTGGACATATATGTGCCATGTTGTGACACCATGCCAAGTTTCATGATTTTCGGGTGAGTTTTGGATTTATGGGGATTTAAAAACTGAGATTCTTCTCACGAAATGTTTTCAAATAGCACACGGTTCACTCACGAAAGCTGTGTGCCTACCAAACCGTGGTCGGTGCCTCCCTCCCCCCTACCGTGCGTGATCTGAGTCATGCGTTGTGATTGGCCAGAACCCAAACCCCACGGATCATACGTCTGCACCGTTGGATGCTCCCAGATAGAACGACAATCCTCAGCCCTTTCGAAAACACATGCAATATATGGGTAAGCACTGTGCGCATGCGTCGTGCTAGCTCACGCTTCCTTCTCTACTAAGTTTTGTATATTAATGTTGTTATATAGCCAAATAGGCTACCATTTCCCGCCACTCCTATCATCGGTTTCCAGCCTCTTCTCCCATTGTTTTCCCGCTACCAGTGTCAGTGCTCATTGAAGGCCAGGCGGCTACACACCGGCCATGTAAATATCGCACGCAGTTTCTAAAGGCAGAAATGTGTGTGATAGGATGGAGTAGGTCCCATAGGGCGACCAGCGTGAAATGCCTTAAAGGCAAGGAGGCAATTCCTATCAGTAAGGTGCGGCTTCCCATCCGCTAGCCCAGTTGAATAGAACGCAAAAGTTAAGCGTGCTCGGTAGTGCAAGGATGGGTGACCAGGTGGGAAGTTGCATATCTCGAGCTTCATTTAAATGCTATGACATGGTCATTACAGATATAAAGAGATAAATATGTCTATAGTGACCTTTCATGGTGATTATATAAACCTTGGGATCCTTGTTTTGCCAATTTGTAGACTCTGTTTTTATTGGTTATTTTTTGCTCTAAAAAATTAAAGAATGATTGACTCTATAGTGACCTATCATGGCGATTACATAAACCTTTTTCAGGGCGCCGCATGCAGGGTATAGGGGGCAGGGAGTTCTGGTCGAGCATGTCTCCCTTGTGCGGTTTATAGACGTTGCACATATCTGTGGGCTCCTCGAGGTATATATATTATCCTTTACAGATAATGAGGGGGCCCACACAATCTATCCCTATGACTCAACAACGAGAAGGGTTTGACTATGATGGTTTCCTATTGCTATGCGTGCCATGTTAGACCAAAAAAAGTTTGAGCGCATGTGTTGGACGACCCCCCTGCTGCCATGAAGTTGAGAAACCGACATCGTACGTATTGAACCAGGCTTGGGGTCGGGTACGGTGTTCGGTTTGTAATGTAGTTCGTGGCCCATCGAAGTTGTACATTCAAGATTTAAACACATCACACACCATTGTACCCTGTTACGTCTCCAACACATCTATAATTTTTGATTGTTCCACGCTATTTTATTATCTGTATTGGATGTTTTATATGCATTGATATGCTATTTTATATTATTTTTGGGAAGAACCTATTAACCTAGAGCCCAGTGCCAGTTTCTATTTTTTCCTTGGTTTTGAGCTTCGCAGAAAAGGGACACCAAATGGAGTCCAAATGGAATAAAACCTTCGCGACGATTTTTCTTGGACCAGAAGACACCTGTTGGACTTGGACTCCAAGTCAGAAGACCTTGGAGTAGACGACAAGCCACAGGGGAGTGCCCTACGGGGGGCGCCCCCTGCCTTGTGGCCTACTCCAACACCCCCTGACATAATTCATCATCCTATATATTCACATATATTCCCAAACCACCAGAAGAATCCACGAGAACACTTTTCCACCGCCGCAACCTTCTGTTCCCGTGAGATCCCATCTAGGGGCCTTTTCCGACATCCTTTCGGAGGGGGATTCGATCATGAAGGGCTTCTACATCAACTCTATTGCCCTTCCGATGAACTGTGAGTATTTTACCTCAGACCTACGGGTCCATAGCTAGTAGCTAGATGGCTTACTTTCTCTCTTTGATTCTCAATACCATGTTCTCCTCGATGTTCTTGGAGATTTATCTGATGTAATCTTCTTTTGTGATGTTTTTGTCGATATCTGATGAATTGTGGATTTATGATCAGCTTATCTATGAATATTATCAGAATCTTCTCTGAATTCTTTTATGCATGATTTGATATCTTTGTAATTCTCTTTGAACTATCGGTTTGGTTTGGCCAACTAGATTGGTTTTTCTTGCAATGGGAGAACTCCTTAGCTTTGGGTTCAATCTTGCGGTGTCCTTTCCCAATGAGAGTAGGGGAAGCAAGGCATGTATTGTATTGTTGCCATCGAGGATAAGAAGATGGGGTTTACATCATATTGCTTGAGTTTATTCCTCTACATCATGTCATCTTACTTAATGCGTCACTCCATTCTTCATGAACTTAATAGTCTAGATGCATGTAGAAGTTGGTCGATGTGTGGAGTAATAGTAGTAGATGCAGGCAGGAGTTGGTCTACTTAACACGGACGTGATGCCTATATTACATAACCATTGCCTTAGATATCGTCGTAACTTTGCAATTTTCTATCAATTGCTTGACATTAATTCGTTCAACCACTATGTTATTTGATGTCTTGAGAGAAGCCTCTAGTGAAACCTATGACCCCTGGGTCTATTTTCTGTTATCTAAGTTTCCGATCTACTATTTTCCATCACATTAGTTTCTGATCTACTATTCTGCAATATTTCACTTTCCGATCCACAAACCAAAAAAACCCAAAAATATTTACTTTATCTTTTGTTTAGTTTCATCTATCTCTATCAGATCTCACTTTTTCAAGTAACCATGAAGGGAATGACAACCCCTTTATAGCGTTGGGTACAAGTTGTTTGATTGTTTGGGCAGGTATCGGTGATTTGTGCGTTGTCTCCTACTGGATTGATACCTTAGTTCTCAAACTAAGGGAAATACTTTTCTCTACTTTGCTACATCACCCTTTCCTCTTCAAGGGAAAACCAACGCAAGCTCAAGAAGTAGCAGGAAGAATTTCTGGCACCGTTGCCGGGGAGATCTACGCCAAGTACCCATCATAAACTCTCATCTCTTGCATTACATTATTCGCCATTTGCCTCTCATTTTCCTCCCCCTACTTCTAAAAGGATTTTCGGAAAGATATGCCTTTTTCTTCGCCCCTCTTCCGTTCCTCTTCTTCGTTTGGTTTTTGTGTACTCATGTGTTGGATTGCTTGCTTTGTTACGTTGGCTCAAGAGAATACCAAATTGTGTGACTTTGCCAATACTAATAACAATAATTTTATTAGTACTCCGATTGCTCCCGCCACTAGTGATATGCAAAATAAAGAAGACGTGGATAATGATATTGTTAAATTGAAGCTGTTTCTGTTCTCACTTCGAGATTGTGCTAAAACATGGTTTTCATGTTTTCCTAAAAATAGTATTGATTCATGGAATAAGTGTAAATATGCTTTTATTTCCAAGTATTTTCCTCCCGCTAAGATCAACTCCCTTAGGAACGATATTATGAATTTTAAGCAACTTGATCATGAACATGTTGCACAATCTTGGGAGAGGATGAAATTGATGATACGAAATTGCCCTACTCATGGTTTGAATTTGTGGATGATTATTCAATTTTTTTATGCCGGATTGAATTTTGCTTCTAGAAATCTTTTAGATTCGGCTCCGGGAGGTACTTTTATGGAAATTACTTTAGGAGAAGCTACTAAACTCCTAGATAATATTATGATTAATTATTCTCAATGGCATACCGAAAGATCTTCCACTAGTAAAAAAGTGCATGCGATTGAAGATATTAATGTTTTGAGTGGAAAGATGGATGAACTTATGAAATTATTTTCTAGCAAGAGTGCTTCTATTGATCCTAATGATATGGCTTTGCCTACTTTGATTGAAAATAATAATGAATCTGTGGGTGTGAATTTTGTTGGTAGGAACAATTTTGGTAATAATGTGTATAGAGGTAATTTTAATCTTAGGCCGTTTCCTAGTAATTCCTCTAATAATTATGGTAATTCCTACAACAATACTTATGGAAATTATAATAAGAGGCTCTCTAATTTTTAGAATAGTGTTAAATAATTTATGAGTTCGCAAAAGAATTTCAATGCTTAGGTTGAAGAAAAATTGCTTAAGATTGATGATTTGGCTAGGAACGTGGATAGAATTTCTCTTGATGTTGATTCTTTGAAAATTAGATCTATTCCACCCAAGCGTGATATCAATGAATCTCTAATGGCTATGAGAATATCCATTGATGAGTGCAAAGAAAGAAACGCTAAGATGCGTGCTAAATGAGATTGGTTTGTAAAAGCGTGTTCTTCTAGTTTCCGTGAAAATAATGATGAAGATCTTAAAGTGATTGATGTGACTTCTATTGAATCTTTGTTATTCAATATAAATCTTCATAAATATGGGACTGGAGATGAGTCAACTTTAGTTAAAAAAGTGTCCCAATAATTCAGAGTTTTTAGATCTTGATGCAAAAATTGATAAAAGTGGGATTGGAGAGGTCAAAACTTTAAGTAGCAATGAACCCACTCTTTTGGATTTCAAGGAATTTAATTATGATAATTGTTCTTTAATAGATTGTATTTCCTTGTTGCAATCCATGTTTAATTCTCCTCATGCTTATAATCAAAACAAAGCTTTTACTAAACATATCGTTGATGCTATGATGCAATCTTCTGAAGAAAAGCTTGAATTGGAAGTTTCTATCCCTAGAAACTTTATGATGAGTGGGAACCTACTATTAAGAATAAGATTAAAGATTATGAGTTCCATGCTTTGTGTGATTTGGGTGCCATCGTTTCCACAATTCCAAAAACTTTATGTGATGTGTTAGGTTTCCATGAATTTGATGATTGTTCTTTAAATTTGCATCTCGTGGATTCCACTATTAAGAAACCTATGGGAAGGATTAATGATGTTCTTATTGTTGCAAATATGAATTATGTTCCCGTAGATTTCATTGTTCTTGATATAGATTGCAATCCTACATGTCCTATTATTCTTGGTAGACCATTCATTAGAATGATTGGTGCAATTATTGATATGAAAGAAGGAATCATTAGATTTCAATTTCCATTAAGGAAGTGCGTGGAACACTTTCCTAGAAAGAAAATTAAGTTGCCATATGAATCTGTTATGAGAGCTACTTATGGATTGCACACCAAAGATGACAATACCTAGATCTATTTGTGTCTTTATGCCTAGCTAAGGGCGTTAAACAATAGCGCTTGTTGGGAGGCAACCCAATTTTATTTTTGTTCTTTGTTTTTTGCTTATGTTTTTCAATAAATAATTCATTTAGCCTCTGGTTAGATGTTTTATTTTGTGTGTCTCAATTAGTGTTTTTTTCATGTAAGACCTTTGGGATGGCTTATGGTGATAGTTGACTTAATCTTGCTGAAAAACGGAAACTTTTGCGCCCAGGAAAACAATTCTCATTTTAACATAAGCGCGATAAAATACTTATTCTTTTTGTAGTAGATTAATAAACAAATTTCCCAGGTTTTCCTATTTTTTCATAATTTTTGAAGTTACAGAAGTATTCGAGAGTTACAAATTACTACAAACTCCCATGTTTCCTCTGCCACCTGACACCCCCACCACCATTGCCATTGCCGCCTCGACTTCTACTGCCAACCCACCCCCTTAGCCTCTCCGTCCTCTACCCCATCATCGGCCCCTGTTGCCAGGGCCTCCTCGCCGACCACCCCCCATAACCTGCTCTATCCTAGCTTGGAGACATGGCTACTTACCCATGTGATCCCATCCCCCACCTCCCACCCGGCACAGAGATTCTTGAGCTCAATGGCCATTGCCGTCATCGCACGTACCACTTCCTTGGTGGGCATCCGTTGGTGGAATCTAGTAAGTGTGCCATCATCACCCTTGTCCCTCCGCCCGATCCTGCGCAATATGCTGGCAATGTCTAGATCATCAGGCACTTCCTCGACCATCACCGCAGGTGGCGCCTCGCTGAGTCATCATGCTGCGCCATGGGAGTAGCCATGGTTCGTTTTGTGCATGCATGTGACCTGGATACTGCTATCAACCACGAGCCCTTCTTCGTGGGCGACTCTGTACTCCTTGTCATTCATCATGATCGAGGTATCAACTACCGTGACTGCACATTCACTCATGACACCTGGATTATGATGGTTAATTTCCCTTTGGAGTGCTGGATGCTACCTCTTGAGCATGCATTGCTTTTCCCTTGAAGAGGAAAGGGTGATGCAGCAAAGTAGCGTAAGTATTTCCCTTAGTTTTCGAGAACCAAGGTATCAATCCAATAGGAGACTACACGCAAGTCGGCTAGTACCTGCACAAACAAACAAGAACCTCGCAACCAACGCGATAAAGGGGTTGTCAATCCCTTCACGGTCACTTACGAAAGTGAGATCTGATGGAGATAATAAGATAAATATTTTTGGTATTTTTGTTGTATAGATTGAAAAGTAAAGACTGCAAAATAAATAGTAAACTAGAATTTTATCGAAAACTTATATGATGTAAAGTAGATCCGGGGGCCATAGGTTTCACTAGTGGCTTCTCTCAAGATAGCATATATTATGGTGGGTGAACAAATTACTGTCGAGCAATTGATAGAAAAGCGCATAGTTATGATGATATCTAGGCATGATCATGAACATAGGCATCACATCCGTGTCAAGTAGACCGAAACGATTCTGCATCTACTACTATTACTCCACACATCGACCGCTATCCAACATGCATCTAGAGTATTAAGTTCAAAAGAACAAAGTAACGCATTAGGCAAGATGACATGATGTAGAGGGATAAACTCAAGCATGATGATATAAACCCCATCTTTTTATCCTCGATGGCAACAATACAATATGTGCCTTGCTGCCCCTACTGTCACTAGGAAAGGACACCACAAGATTGAACCCAAAGCTAAGCACTTCTCCCATTGCAAGAAAGATCAATCTAGTAGGCCAAACCAAACTGATAATTCGAAGAGACTTGCAAAGATATAAAATCATGCATATAAGAATTCAGAGAAGAATCAAATATTTTCTCATAGGTAATCTTAATCATAAAGCCACAGTTCATCGGATCTCGGCAAACACACCGCAAAAAGAATTACATCGAATAGATCTCAAAGAACATCGAGGAGAACTTTGTATTGAGATCCAAAGAGAGAGAAGAAGCCATCTAGCTAATAACTATGGACCCGAAGGTCTGTGGTAAACTACTCACACATCATCAGAGAGGCTATGGTGTTGATGTAGAAGCCCTCTGTGATCGAATCCCCCTTCGGCAGATCGCCGGAAAAGGTCCCCACATGGGATCTCATGGGTACCGAAGGTTGCGGCAGTTGAAAAGTGGTTTCATGGCTTCCTCTGATGTTTTCAGGGTATAAGAGTATATATAGGCGAAAGAAGTGGGACGGTGGAGCTGCGAGGGCCCATGAGGGTCCCGCCTCATGGCCTCCTCGCTTCTTTCTTGACGTCCACCCCAAGTCTCGTGGATCACATTTGTTCCAAAAAAACTCACCCGAAGGTTTCATTCCGTTTGATATTCCTTTTCTATGAAATGCTGAAATAGGCAAAAAAAAACAACAATTTGCACTAGGCCTTCGGTTAATAGGTTAGTCCCAAAAATAATCTAAAAGTGTATAATAAAGCCCATAAAGATCCAAAACAGATAATATAATATCATGGAACAATAAAAAATTATAGATATGTTGGAGACGTATCACTGGAGGATGGATAAGGTCAGAGAATCCGTTTGTGGTTTTGGAAAGTTTCTTACCTGGGACATGGACATGTCAAACCGTGCTACAATTTTAGTTCGGATCCGTGTGCCAGATCTCCTCAATATCCCACTGAGCCATGTTATTTGTGAAAACCTTGATGATCTTGGGCATGGGAAATCATGGACTTTAGCTATTTACATCTTGCACACAAACCTGCTTGGGGCCATTGGGGGAGATGAAGACCCTATTCCTCCAGATGGTATCATACATCCAATGCCCAATGCTCCATTTGTTGGTATATGGAATGATGCTGATTTTAATGAGAACAACAACATGCACCAAGAACAAGACCATGATGGAGAGCCTATGATCCCAACACCTCCTCAAAGCCCTGAGATGGATCATGGAGCACCTGCTGCCAATGCTAAACCTGTTGTTGAGGCTTTTGATTGTTTTGTTGCTATGCAAGATATTATGCACAAACTTATGGCATCTGCACCTGAGCTACTCAAAAAACTTGAAGGTTGTACTGTGGAAAGTACCAGATGTTAAATGACGGAAGTTGATGATGAGTTTGGACCGATTAGAAAATGCCTAATCTCTTTTGTCACCTCAGCTAAAGATTGCCCAATAAAAAGCTCATGTGTGATTACTAAGTTAGAGGAAAATACGCATATGGATTTCACTCCTTTTGTTACAGCATCTATCCCATGCAGCAATGAGGACACTAGCTTCACCAATGATGTGCAGAACTGAAACATTGAAATACAGAACTGCAACAACAGCAACCCCTCTGCTCCTCGGAATGCTCCTATTGCAGAAGACATAACTATGGCCCAAGTTGCCTGTTATCCTCCAATGAAAACTCCTGTCTGCAAAAGGAAGAAAAATGATGCTCCAATTAATGTCATGGATGTTAGGCGCAGTAGAAGACTGGCCGTTTTGAGTGCTGGCTTCAAGGACAAGGCAGTTGCATGCATAGACAATACCAGGAAGAACCTTGCTGGAGATTTTGAGTTTAACATTAGAGATCCTGAAGCTCCACCACCACCAGAACTTCCCCTTGACACCATTCAGGCCCTTGCTTCCAAGCAATGCCAGATCCCTCCTAGTGAGGTGACTAAGGACAAGCTGATTTCCCCAGTCATCAATTAATAGAATTTGATCTAGTTATATTGGGCCATTTTATATAATGGTCTGTAATAAGTACTACCAGTACCAAGCATTAGTTTCAGTTCCAGCCTGTCACTTTCATTTTGCTTATGTGGTGATGAGTGCACGCGTGCACTATGAACTTATTTTGGTTTATCTACTCTGCAATCACAATGCTAGCAAGTGGTTTATTTGGTATCATACTCTGTCCTATGATTTCCTCATGATGATTACAATCAATGCCAATATGGAAGATACCTGCATTAATTACATAGTGATTATACTCACTGTTGAGGAAAGACCTGATACACCATTTATCAATGAATAGAAGTTGGAACATTTTGAACTGGAATGTGAGGGGTATAAACTCACATCAAAGATGGGATGATTTGAGGAAAAAATTGAAGAAATTAATTGTAACATTATCTGCATTCAAGAAACCAAAAGAGAGGAATTTGATATTTCTTATCTCAGGAACTTCTCCCCTAGAAGATTTAACCAGTTTGTGTATGTACCTTCATTGGGAAATTCAGGAGGCATTATCACTATTTGGAACGGGACCCTATTTGATGGCCAAATTATCAGCCAGGAGCAGTTCCAATTAACTACCAAACTAAAGTGCATACTATCTGGTAACATTTTCCATATCACAAATATCTATGCTCCATGTCAGAATGAAGAAAGGGAAGAATTCATTAATTGGTTCAATTCCATTGACACTACAAGCATGGACTACTGGATGATATTGGGAGATTTCAACCTGATTAGAAGCCCAGATGACAGAAATAGGCCTGGTGGTGATGTTAATAATATGTTACTTTTTAATAGCTCTATACAAGCCCACAATCTTTTGGAAATTCCACTGAAAGGAAGAAGCTTCACATGGAGTAATATGCAGGATCATCCACTATTAGAGAAGCTTGATTGGATATTCACTAATGCTGACTGGACAATATCTTTTCCAAATACTATGGCATGTCCTCTAGCTAGAATTACATCTGATCATATTCCTATTCATATAAAAATTGGCAGTGACATCCCAAAAGCAAATGTATTTAGGTTTGAAAATTACTGGATGGACTTTGAGGGTTTCTATCAAGTAGTTCAAAACTCATGGAATAAATGCAATACTATTGAGAACTTTGCACATGATGTTAATGCATGATTGAAATGCCTTAGACATGGTCTTAAACAATGGAGCAAAAACTTATCCGATCTCAACTCCACCATTGAAAAATGCAACTATGTGATGAATCTCATTGATGGACTTGAAGACCAGAGAAGCTTATCAATTATGGAGAAAAATTTCAGGTATATACTGAAGAATCATATTTTAAAGCTACTTGAAGCAAAGAGATTATACTGGAAAAGTAGATACAAGAGAAGAAATATTCTGTTTGTAGATGAAAACTCTAAACTTCTACATGCCATGGCCACCATGAATTATAGGAGAAACTATATCTCTTCCATTACTATCGAGGATGGAACTATACACTCATCTCATGACCAAAAAGCTTTTGTCATTTGGCAATCATACAAACATAGGTTGTGCACATCTATCAAGCCAACTATGCTGCTCAACCTTCCTGAGATTATCCCATCACATAATCTTGGTCATCTAGATGAACCTTTAGGATGGAGGAAATTGAAACTGTAGTCAAAGAATTCCATGATGACAGAGCACCAGGACCTGATGGCTTAATTGGGAGATTTCTGAAAAATTGCTGGAACATCATCAAACCTGATTTTTGTAAAATGATATGTGATTTCTTTGAAGGTGACATTGACATTAAGAGCATCAACACTGCATATATTACTCTCATTCCTAAGAGGCAATCACCTGAAAACATGAATGATTATAGGACAATCTCATTGGTCACCTTGCTTCAAAGGTTTTTACCAAGCTCATGGCCAACAGACTACAAAAGGAAATTACCAAAATTGTGCATCAAAATCAGTATGGCTTCATCAAAGGTAGAAACATCCAAGATTGCCTAGGATATGCTTTTGAGTACCTCAGCATCTGTCATAAGTCCAATAGACCCATTATCATCCTCAAATTGAACTTCGAAAAATCTGTCGACAAAATTGAGTACTCTGCTATTATTGACATGCTTAAGGACAAAGGTTTTGGTCCTAGATGGATCAGCTGGGTTACTAAAATCTTGAACACTGCCTCTACTTTAGTTCTGCTCAATGGGGTTGCTGGAAAAAAGATCATATGTAAAAGAGGTGTGAGGCAGGGTGACCCTATATCCCCACTCCTGTATGTGATTGCTGCAGATGTTTTGCAAACTATTGTTAATTTAGCATGGATGCATGGTGAACAATCTCTTCCTATTGAGGAATGTTATGGCCAACAATACCCAATAATCCAATATGCTAATGATACGCTTTTGATCATGCCTACTAACAAGGATCAACTGATGCATCTCAAAAGTCTGCTTCAAATATTCAACATGTCTACTGGCCTCTATGTCAACTACAGTAAATCATCCATGGTGCCTATCAACATAAGTAATGATACGACTAATGATCTAGCTGAGAATTTTGGATGCAAAGTAGAAAGCTTGCCATTTACATAATTGGGATTACCTTTGGGCACCACAAAGCCTTATTTAGGATCTTATGCCCACGATATCAAGAATTGACAGAAGACTATCTGGAGTTGCAAATTTTATGAATTATGCTGGGAGACTGTCATATGTAAATTATGTTATTGCATCCATGCCCATATTTTCTATGGTCACTTTCAAGGTTCATTACACCATCCTAGATCATGTGGACAAGTCCAGCAGGAACTTCCTCTGGTATGGTAATGACATCAATAAAAAGGAAATTGTCTTGCAAGATGGCAAATGATATGCAAGCCTAAGAATCAAGGGGGTCTGGGTATCCTCAATCTCAGAGTACAAAATATTGCATTGATGATCAAACATCTTCACAAATTTTACAACAAAGAGGACATCCCATGGGTTAATCCGATCTGGCAAGCCTACTACACAAACAATAGTATCCCCCACAACTGTAGTAACAAAGGATCATTTTGGTGGAGAGATTGCATCAAGCTTACTGACTTATATAGAGGCTTGGCCACCTGCCAAATTAACAAAGGAGATACAACCATGTTATGGGATGATGTATGGAATGGAAACATCCTAAATAGAAAATGGGTTGAGTTGCATTCATTTGCAAAGAAAACATGTATCACCATCCATAAGGCAAAATCTGTTGATGATTATACCAGCCTTTTCCTAATGCCATTATCTATGGTTGCTTATGATCAATACTTATCATTAACTGAACAGCTAGATCAAGTTAGAGATAATGAAGAAAAAGATATACGGTCTTTTATGTGGGGCAACTCAATATATTCTGCAAAGAAAATTTATAGGCTACTAATGGGAAATCATCAAGCCCCTTTACCTATTCAATGGATATGGAAAACATGTTGTCTACCTTGGCATAATTTTTTTGCCTGGCTAGCACTCAATGACAGAATTAACACTTGTGATTTACTCATCAGGAAAAATTACACTCTGGATGATACATCCTGTGCTTTATGTAATGACCAACCAATAGAAGACAGAACACACCTACTTTTTGGTTGCACTTTTAGTCAAAGCTTCTAGTGGAGTATTGGGATTGAATGGAATATAGACTTGAATATCAACATGATGATCATTGAAGCAAAACAAAGATACAGATGGGAATTTTTCATGGAAATTATCATCACAGGATGCTGGGCCATCTAGAACCAAAGAAATGATGAAATCTTTGAAGGCATTAGAAGTTCACGAGTCAATTGCAAAAGAAGTTTTATTGGATAGTTAAGAGATACAACGACATGCTCCAATGGTTAAATAGCATGTAATTTTCTTTTACTTAGAGACTTTGACTCTAACTTGCATGGCATAACCATGCCATGATGTAATGGAACCATGTATTAACCACTAATATTTAATGAAAAAAGATCACAGTAGAGATTTTTCCCTAATGTAAATTGTCAAAAAAAGTATCGGGGGTATGAACCATGGAAAAGTTGGAATACAGTTGATATTACACCAATATAAATAAAGAATGAGTCCACAATAGTACCAAAAGTGGTGATTTATTTTCTTATACTAATGAAGCTTATGAGATTTTTTGTTGAGTTTTGTGTTGTGAAGTTTTCAAGTTTTGGGTAAGGATTTGATGGACTATGGAATAAGGAGTGGCAAGAGCCTAAGCTTTGGGATGCCCAAGGCACCCCAAGGTAATATTAAAGGACAACCAAGAGCCTAAGCTTAGGGATGCCCCGGAAGGAATCCTCTCTTTCGTCTTCGTCTATCGGTAACTTTACTTGAGGCTATATTTTTATTCACAACATGATATGTGTTTTGCTTGGAGCGTCTTGTATGATATGAGTCCTTGCTAGTTTGCCACAATCATCCTTGCTGTACACACCTTTTGAGAAGGGCACACATGAATCGTGATTTATTAGAATACTCCATGTGCTTCACTTATATCTTGTGAGCTAGGAAATTTTGCTCTAGTGCTTAACTTATATCTTTTTGGAGCACGGCGGTGGCTTTATTTTATAGAAATTATTGAAATCACATGATTCACTTATATTATTTTGAGAGTCTCTAAACAGGATAGTAATTTGTTTTGGTTATAAATTTAGTCCTAATATGATAGACATCCAAGAGGGGTATACTAAAAACTTTAATATAAAGTGCATTGAGTACTATGAGAAGTTTGATTCCTTATGATTGTTTTGAGATATAAAGTTGGTGATATTAGAGTCATGCTAGTGAGTAATTGTGGCTTGTAGAAATACTTGTGTTAAAGTTTGTGATTCCTGTAGCATGCACGTATGGTGAACCATTATGTGATGAAGTTGGAGCATGATTTATTTATTGATTGTCTTCCTTATGAGTGGTGGTCGAGGACGAGCGATGGTCTTTTCCTACCAATCTATCCCCCTAGGAGCATGCGCGTAGTACTTCGTTTCGATAACTAATAGATTTTTGCAATAAGTATGTGAGTTCTTTATGACTAATGTTGAGTCCATGGATTATACGCACTCTCACCCTTCCACCATTGCTACCCTATCTAGTACTGCACAACTTTCGCTGGTACCATACACCCACCATATACCTTCCTCAAAATAACCACCATACCTACCTATTATGGCATTTCCATAGCCATTCCGAGATATATTGCCATGAAACTTTCCACCTTCCCTTTTATTATGACACACTTCATCATTGTCATATTGCTTTGCATGACCATGTAGTTGACATTGTATTTGTGGCAAAGCCACCATTCATAATTCTTTCATACATGTCACTCTTGATTCATTGCACATCCCGGTATACCACCGGAGGCATTCATATAGAGTCATATTTTGTTCTAGGTATCGAGTTGTAATTCTTGAGTTCTAAGTACATAAAAGTGTGGCGATCTTCATTATTAGGGCATTGACCCATGTGAGGAAAGGACGATGGAGACTATGATTACCCCACAAGTCGGGATGAGACTCCGGAAGAAAAAAAGAGGCCAAAAAATGATAGAAGGCCCAAAACCAAAAAGTGAGAGAAAAGAGAAATGGGACAATTTTACTATCCTTTTTACCACACTTGTGCTTCAAAGTAGCACCGTGATCTTCATGATAGAGAGTCTCCTATGTTGTTACTTTCATATACTAGTGGGAATTCTTCATTATAGAAATTGGCTTGTATATTCCAATGATGGGCTTCCTCAAATTGTGCTAGGTCTTCGTGAGCAAGTGAGTTTGAACCACACCCACTTAGTTTCTTTTTGAGCTTTCATAAACTTATATCTCTAGTGCATGCATCGCATGGCAATCCCTACTCACTCACGTTGATATCTATTGATGGGCATCTCCATAGCCCGTTGATATGCCTAGTTGATGTGAGACTATCTCCTTCTTTTTGTCTTCTCCACAACCACCATATTCTATTCCACCTATAGTGTTATGTCAATGGCTCACGCTCATGTATTGCGTGAAAGTTGAAAATGTTTGTATGAAATAATTGCTTGGCTTGTCATCGGGGTTGTGCATGATTTGAATATTTTGTGTGATGAAGATGGAGCATAGCCAGAGTATATGATTTTGTAGGGATAAGCTTTCTTTGGCCATGTTAGTTTGAGAAGACATAATTGCCTTGTTAGTATGCTTGAAGTATTATTGTTTTTATGCAATATTAAACTTTTGTTTTGAATATTATGTATCTGAACATTCATGCCACAATAAAGAAGTATTACATGGAGAAATATGTTAGGTAGCATTCTACATCAAAAGTTATGTTTTAATCATTTACCTACTCAAGGAAGAGCAGGAATTAAGCTTGGGGACGCTTGATACGTCTCCAACATATCTATAATTTTTGATTGTTCCATGCTATTATATTATATTATATGTTTTGAATGTTTTATATGCATTTGTATGCTATTTTATATTATTTTTGGGACTAACCTAGAGCCTAGTGTCGGTTCCTTTTTTCCTTGTTTTTGAGTTTCACGGAAAAGGAATACCAAACGGAATAAAACCTTCACGATAATTTTTCTTGGACCAGAAGACAACTAGGAGACTTAGAGATGAAGTCAGAGGAGCCGCGAGGCGGCCACAAGGACAGAGGGTGTGCCCAGGGGGGTAGGGCGTGCCCCCACCCTTGTGCGCCCCTCGTGCACCTCCTGGCCTAATTCTTTCGCCTATATATACCGATATATCCCCAAACCAGCAGGGGCATCCACGAAAACTCTTTTCCACCACCGCAACTTTATGTACCGATGATTTCCCATCTAGGGACCTTTTCCGCCGTCCTGTCGGAGGGGGATTCGATGATGGATGGCTTCTACATCAACTCTATTGCCCTTCCGATTAAATATGAGCACTTTATTTCAGACCTATGGGTCCATAGCTAGTAGCTAGATGGCTTCTTCTCTCTCTTTGATTCTCAATACCATGTTCTCCTCGTTGTTCTTAGAGATCTATCCGATGTAATACTCTTTTGCGGTGTTTTTGCCGAGATTCGATGAATTATGGATTTATGATCAACTTATCTATGAATATTATTTGAATCTTTTCTGAATTCTTTTATGCATTATTTGACATCTTTGTAATTCTCTCCGAACTATCGGTTTGGTTTGGCCAACTAGATTGGTTTTTCTTGCAATGGGAGAAGTGCCTAGCTTTGGGTTCAATCTTGCGGTGTCCTTTCCTAGTGACAGTAGGGGCAGCAAGGCTGGTATTATATTGTTGCCATCGAGGATGAAAAGATGGGGTTTTCATCATATTGCTTGAGTTAATTCCTCTACACCATGTCATCTTACTTAATGCATTACTCCGTTCTTTATGAACTTAATACTCTAGATGCATGCTGGATAGCAGTCGATGTGTGGAGTAATAGTAGTAGATGCGGAATCATTTTGGTCTACACACAGACGTGATGCCTATATTCATGATCATTGCCTTAGATATTGTCATAACTTTGCGCTTTTCTATCAATTGCTCGGTAGTAATTTGTTCACCCACCATATTATTTGCTATCATGAGAGAAGCCTCTAGGGAAACCTATGGCCCCGGGTCTATTTTCCATCATACAAGTTCTATTTTCCATAATATTATTTTCTGATTTACTATTTTGCAATCTTTTACTTTCTGATCTATAAACGAAAAATACCAAAACTATTTACTTTACCATTTATCTATCTCTGTCAGATCTCACCTTTGCAAGTAACCGTGAAGGGATTGACAACCCCTTTATCACATTGCGTGCAAATTGTTGTTTGTTTGTGGAGGTATTCGGTGACTTGTGTGTTGTCTCCTACTGGATTGATACCTTGGTTCTCAAACTGAGGGAAATACTTATCTCTACATTGATGCATCACCCTTTCCTCTTCAAGGGAAAAACCAACGCAATCTTAAGAAGTAGTAGGCGCCACCGACGGCGGCAAGCTTGGGTTTGAGGGGGGAGGGGGCCGGGTGGGGGACTGTGTGGAGGGGGTGGTGTTTGAGGATACGCCGCGGCTATTGAAAATTTTAGTAATGGTGGGTGGAGATGGTGGTGGACGAGGGAGGGCGACGGTTCAAATGCCTCGGCTACTGCAATTTTACTAGAAGGTCGGTGCTGGAGGAGTGTGGACGACGGTTGAAGTACGCCGGCTACTAAAATTTTGGTAAAGGAATTGATGCGGGGCGGGAGTACCGAAGATCACGCACGGTCCAATAAGAATATGTGTGTATGATAATAAGGAAAAGTGGCGGAATCGCTGATTTTTGCAACGCTCAAGGCAGGCAGTTTGTTTTTAGATTTCTAGCTAGCTGGTCAATCGCACACGATTCGTCCTAATTTCTAAATAAACTACCCGCCTTTAGCTTGTGCAGGGTGTGATTTTATAGCGCACACGGTTAAGCCAGTACCTCCACCCTTTGCTCGCGCTTGCGCAGTCGTGGTGATTTTACAGTGGACTTGCATCGCACACGGTTGAGCCAGTACCTCCACCTTTGCTCACGCTTGCGCAGTCATGGTGATTCACAATGCACTTGCATCGCACACAGTTAAGACATTATACCAGTGTCCGTTGAGCGTCATCAGAGTCTTTGCGGAAAAAATGTTAGAGAGAGTCAGAAGACAGCCACACCAGCATGTAGCCCAAATATATATGAGTGAAAAGGGTTGTCTGTGATGTTCAAAATTCCAATGCACAACTTTCACCGCGTGGGACCACGGTTGGGCGCGTCGTTGAAGATCGATGAGAGGGGCTAGAAGTCAAGAACCACCTGGAAGTGGCCAATTATATGTGGGAATATTGGGTGTGATGTTTAAAACTTTAAATACACAATGCACAACTTTGGTGGCACCTGCCTGGCAAACCCGAAAGCACCCTTGGATATATCTATAATGACATGATGTCGTAGCTAGCTAGGGTGCTTGACCCACCACCTCCCACTTCGTGTCAGCAAGGCGGATGCACGTAATGATACTTTGGTCATACATGCATGTCGCCATGAGCTACCATAAGACGGACTAGTAAATCTATCGTTTGGTCAAATGACAACTGTTGTTGTCGATAAACCGCTTGGGCCAATAGATTAACTATCATAAAAAACGCATGAGAGGGACCACAAAACTAGCACCTCTTGCATGCGGCCAAAATGATGTACGTTAGAAGCTGATGTGTGTTTTGAATATAGAATAATGTATAATTTAGATGTGGTGCCTACCTCTCGATATAGACAAAAACCATGAAGGCAAGGTAGTTAAGGACGAGATACGCAGGGTACGGTGTAGGTCGAACCCAGAATCCAAGCACACGGGAGGGAATCATGACAACGCATAAGCTCGAGCTTTGGTTGAACGACATGTGAAGGTGACTGGCCCTAACACGAACTAGGAGGAATCCATTCATGGCCAACACATACGCCTCGTTATCGGTCCAAGGGATGATATATATACACTTGGGGATCCCACAAATATGTGTGTCGTCATAAAAAAATTGCACAAGGGAAACATGGTCGATCAGAAGACGCCGTATACACTGCATGCGGCCCGAAAATATGTATGGGTACGGTGGTGTGTGATGTGTTTAAATCCCAAATGCACAAATTTGATGGGCCACCAACTACATTACAAACTGAACACTGTACCCGACTCCAAGCCTAGTTTAATACGTACGATGTCGGTTTCCCAACTTCGAGGCGGCGGGGGGAGGTGTCATCCAACACATGCGCTCAAACTTTATTTGGTCTAATGGAACACATAGCACTAGAAAACCATCATGGTAAAACCCTTCTCGTTGTTGGGTCAAAGTGATAGATTGTGTGCCCCCTCATTATCAGTAAAGGATAATATATATACCTCGGGGAGCCCACGGATATGTGCAATGTCTATAAACTGCACAAGGGAGACATGCTCGATCTAAAAAAGGTTTATATAATCGCCATGACAGGTCACTATAGAGTCAACCATTCTTTAATTTTTTTAGAGAAAAAAATAACCAATAAAAACATAGTCTACAAATTAGCAAAACAAGGATCCAAATGTTTATATAATCGCCATGACAGGTCACTATAGAGATATTTATCTCTTTATCTCTATAATGACCGTGTCATAGCATTTAAATGAAGCTCGAGATATGCAACTTCCCATCGGGTCACCCATCCTTGGACTACTCTAGCCCGAGCACGCTTAACTTATGCGTTCTATTCGACTAGGCTAGCAGATGGGAAGTCACCCTATGGTACCTACTCCCTCCTATCACACACATTTGGGCTTTTAGAAAATGTGTGTGATATTTACATGGCCGGTGTATCACCGCCTAGCCTTCAATGAGCACTGACACTGGTAGCGGGGAAACGATGGGAGAAGAGGCGGGAAACCGATGAGAGGAGTGGCAGGAAACGGTAGCCTGTTTGGATATATAACGACATTAATATAGAAAACTTAGTAGAGAAGGAAGCGTCAGCTAGCACGACGCATGTGCATTGTGCTTAGCCATATGTTGCATGTGTTGTCGAAAGGGCTGAGGATTGCCGTTCGATCTAGGAGCATCTACCGGTGCAGATGTATGATCCGTGGGGTTTGGGTTCTGGCCAATCAGAACGCACGACTTAGATCGAGCGTGCCGCAGGGGGAGGGGGCATCGGCCACGGTTTGGTAGGCACACGACTTTCATTAGTGAGCCGTGTGCTATTTGAAAACATTTCGTTAGAATAATCTTGGTTTTTAAATACCCATAAATCCAAAACTCACCCGAAAATTGTGAAACATGGCATTGTGTCATGGCATAGCACATATATGTCAAGGAATTTTTTTGTCCATTTTGGTGCAAGTTTTATTACAAGCCTCTTACAAACCGGAGCTTCTCTCAAAGAAGCCTTGTGGTTTCGATAGGGAAACATGTCCCCCTTGTGGGAGAAATGATAATCACTGCCTCTTTTGGCCTTGTATTTTCTTCTACAGGCAACATGGAACGACAAGATATCCGTGCCGAAATTTAAACTTATTCAAGGTTTGTTTGGCCTTTTTATACACTAATTGGGTTTCCTAGGAATTTAGTGTCCATAATTCAAATCTGAACTACAAATACATGCTCCAGTTCACCAAAATGGCTTGAAAATTTATACATGTGTCATTGGGTGCATGTTTAGATCCCATGCCAGGAATGGGAACGAATTACAACCGTACCGGCGTCCTGGCTCGTCCTCAAACATTTGGAATCTCGGTTTTTAAATCCCCATAAATCCAGAACTCGCTATAAAGTCATGAAAGTTGGCATGGTGTCATATCATGGCACATATATGTCATGGTAAAAACATTGTCAAATTTGGGCCAAGATTTATTACAAACCTCTTACAAACTGGAGCTTCTCTCAAAGAAGCCTCGTGGTTCCAATAGGGAAATGTGTTCCCCTTGTGGGCGAAATGTAATCACCGTCTCTTTTTGCCTTGTATTTTCTTCTACGGGCAACATGGAACGACAGGATATCCGTGCTGAAAATTAAACTTATTTAGGGTTCGTTTGACCTTTTTATACACTAATTGAGTTTCACAGGCATTTAATGTGCATAATTCAAATCTGAACTACAAATACATTCTCTAGTTCACCAAAATGGATAGAAAAATTATACATGTGTCCTTTTGGTGCATGTTTAGGTCCCATGCCAGGAATGTGAACGAATTACGACCATACCTGTGTCCTGGCTCGTCCTCAAACATTTGCAATCTCGGTTTTTAAATCCCCATAAATCCAAAACTCACCAGAAAGTCATCAAAGGTGGCATGGTGTCACATCATGGCACATATATGTCATGGTAAAAACATTGTCCAATTTGGGCCAAGCTTTGTTACATACCTCTTACAAACCGGAGCATGTCACAAGAACCCTAGTGGTTTCGATAGGGAAACGTGTCCCCTTGTGGGCGAATCATAATCACCCCCTCTTCTAGCCTTGTATTTTCTTCTATATGCAACACCGAACAACGAGAGATTCACACTGAACTTTGAAATTATTTAGGGTTCGTTTGACATTTTCTATTCATGAATTGAGTTTTCTTGGCATTTAATGTTCATAATTCAAATCTGAGCTACAAATACATGCTCTAGTGCACCAAAATGGCGAGAAAAAACATACATGTGTCCTTTGGGTGCATGTTTAGGTTCCATGGAACGAATGGGAATGAATTCAACCGTCTCGGCGTCCTAGATTGGCCACAAACATTGCGAATCTCGATTTTTAAATCTCTGTAAGTCCAAAACTCACTAGGAAATCATGAAACTTGACATGGTGTCACTACATGGCACAAATATGCCATGGTAAAATAATTGTCTAATTTGGGCCAAGCTATATTACAAGCCTCTTACAAACCGAAGCTTCTCGCAACCTCGGTAGGGAAACATGCCCCTCTTGTGGATGAAACGATAATCGCTGCCTCTTCTCGCCTTGAACTTTGTTTTCTATAGGCAACATAGAATAACAGGAGTGTCGTGCTGAAATTTGAAACTGTTCAGGGTTTGTTTGGCCATTGCATATATTAATTAAGTTTTCTAGGCATTTAATGTAGTCCATAATTCAAATTTGACCTACAAGCACATGCTCCAGTGAAGCAAAATGGGTGGGAAATCATACATGTGTCATTGGGTGCATGTTTAAGTCTTATTTAAGGAATGGGAATGAATTACAAAGTTCTTGTCGTCCTGAAACATTGAGAATCTTGGTTTTTAAATCCCAGTAAATTGAAAACTGACCAAAAAAACATGAAACTTGGCATGGTTTCATGACATGGCACATATATGTTGTGGTAAAAAAACCGTCCAGTTTGAGACAAGGCACACACATTAATAGCCAACAAAGTCTTTTTGAAACAAATAGCTGAGAGGTTCATATCGCAAACGGCTGTATTATATGAACCGTGTGTTCCCGTAACCATTTAAGTATGGCCACTACCTCTGCCAAAATTTAACCATACTCGATGGCATGCATGTAGCTGTTTGATTAGACGGGACGATCATGAGAAGTCTGTCGTGCAAGCTAGACGGGAGACGTACGAGCAGTCCACCGCGGAGGCTCGACGAGAACGCATGCGTCCTATCCACCTCGCAGGCTCCACGGGACATGTGCGAGCAGCAAGGCTGCCCATGCTCACCGGAAGCAAGCTCTTTGACCTCCATCCACCAGCCGCCTGCCTCGCTCACAACTTCTCCATTAATGGCGGACGAGCCGCTGTTTAACATGTGGTTAATTAAAGCACCTGGATGAAGGGTGTTTGCTTGTGATCCGATGGCAGCGTTTGCTTTGTTCATGTTTTCAACTCGTATTCCGGCCTAATTTAAATAACCACATAGGGCAATGGATAATACGATGACAAATAAAATGGCAACGAATAATACGACGACAAATTTACAATGGCGTAGATAATAATTTTCTTACATATTCCGAATAATTTAAAATGCCACATGCGGCAGAGCCCGGAAGACACAGGGGCAAGAGAAGAAGGAAATCGCAGACAACGATCTGGGTCGCTACTGTCTCTACTCATTAACGGATCGCCGGGAGACGACATCCGCCAGCCCATTCTTCAATTCCTCACGACTTTGCTTGAAAGCAGCCACGGATTCCTCCACCTCCTGCTCGCGCTCAATCCGGAGCTTCCTCAAGTCACCCATCAGTTCCTCAATGACCGCTGTCAGCATCATCCCCATGCACTGCTCTGCTCATGCAGCATCTTCCAGCCGGCGGCCTCCTCCTCCTTCTCGATGAGTGCCTTGAGGAGCTTCGCATTGTCACCCACGAGTTGCTCGACAAGGCCGGTCACCTTGTCAACCAAGGCCTCGCTGATCTTGAGCAGCTTCATCAAGCCGTCGACCAGCTCCTTCCGCCTAATGAGGCCTGCGAGAGTGTCGTCGTCCCCGGCCAAGGACTTCAGCAACGCCAGCTCGTCATGATCGCCGAGGTAGCGAGTGCGCTTGTGAGAGCCCTCGCATGCCTGTAAGAGCTCGTTCGAGGGCTCTGCAGCGTGCTGGGACATCTCTCCTACGGCTGCTACTTCGCGGTGGGACCTCTCTAGTGCCTCCATGGTGTTGGTCTCTACTGCCTGGTTATATGTCCACCCGAAACACCTCCTACCGGCCATGGCAGAATGACTTGACATGAAAGACCTGTTTCGTGGGTGATGAGGAGAGGAACTGTGAAGTAATTTTTGAGAAACAAGGTCAAAATTAGTTTAATAGGTGTGAATAGATTCGCAATTACTTATTGCATTGTAATCTGCAATGTGATGAGAAACAAGGTCAAAATTTATTGATGGTTCTGGGCCTACAAAGCCTATTTCTGTTGTTCTAGCTCATCGCAAACAGTTCTTTTGGATCAATCGTATGCCACACATCGGAAGCCCGAAATGTGGGCCCGCATTCTTGGATGTACGTGTACGTGTCTGCCCACTATCACACACGGTCAAGATATCACCATCGTGTCCTATGGATGCGCAGTCGCACCTCCCATGGGGTGCCAGAAGGTTGACCACGTGGTTGCTCTCCGCTGAGGCGGCCACGACGCTCTTCTCCTTATTGAGGTGGCCGCGGTGAGCTCTGCTCACGTCCGACCACATGTTTTGGTTGCCATTGAGGCGGCCGCAACGCGCTCCACTTTGGCATCCCTGCGCGTGCTTTGCTCGTCGTTGAGGCAAATTTACAATGGCAATGGTTAGTAATTGTCTGACATATTCAGGATAATTTAAAATTCCACATGCCGCAAGGCCCAAAACACTCATGACCTACATATACATACAATTATAATAAAATCTAGGCTAAAAGGCTGAGCTGGCGGCCTTCCGGCAATGGTCTTCTTGAACTCCATGGTCAGCATAGCACCCTTGCAGTCGTTCATTCCAAATGTCCTGACCCGCCTTCGCGAACTGAGCTGCTGGCGCTGGGATGCTCTTGGGGCTGCTGGGCCTCTTCCAAAAGAGCTTGATAGCATGCAATCACACGCATGATATCTCCTCGAAACCGCTCCATTGCCATGTCTCTCGTCTGGTAGAAAATTCCGTCCATAACCTGCATCCTCAAGATATCACGTTGGTGATGTTCTAGTTTGTCGGGGACGTCAACTCTGCCAAGGATGCTCTCAGTCTTGGCCACCACATCATCGGGATCGAGGTTGACACGGCCGCCGCGAGCAATGATGAAGCCACAGGCTGCGTGTGTCTTGACAAAATTGTAGAGGTCCTCTGCCCATTCCTTGCAAGGCATCAGGCTCTCGATGAGCACTGGCGACGGTGGCTCTTCGGGTCGGTCGTCGATCATGACGATGAGCAGCTCTGGATCTTTTGCATGGTGGATGGCAAACTGCTCATCACACCTCCTCTGCAATATGTTGATTGTCCGCCCAAGGACTGTCATGCCGATATCGCTGCCGACGGGCCATGGTGCATGCACCGTCCGATGAAGCTGTTGCTCCCCGACCTGCTCCAGCTCATTCTCCTCGCTAAAGATGTAATGCAGGTAGGGGTTGACATCGAAGCTTTGGTCATTGCCTGGCATGCTTGGAATAACTAATGGTAGATGGTTGAGGACTAGATCTGCGTAGAGTGTCGCGACGGTGCATTGCCGCCTGGGTTATATGCAGCAAACCATTAGCTAGTGGCGGGAAACCGATGAGGGAAGAGGCATGGATTTTACAATTCACCCATGTGGAGCGCGGGAAGCATTTGCTGGAGCGCGGGAAGACTAAGTGGTTGAGGGTTGTGACTGTCATGCAGAGCCGGATATAGTTCTTTTATTCAAAAGATTGCCTTGAAGTATTCGGGAGGAGAAACCCGCCTTGCAATGCCGAAGACAATCTGCGTGCAAAACATATCGTCATTGAAGACTATTTCAGGGGGCTACTGAGGGAGTCCTGGATTAGGGGGTCCTCGGGTGTCCGGGCTGTATGATATGGGCCGGACTGATGGGCTATGAAGATACAAGGTAGAATACCTTTCCACGTGTCCGGATAGGACTCTCCTATGTGTGGATGGCAAGATTGGCGTCCGGATGTATTATTTCCATCTTCTGCAAACCGACCCTGTACAACCCTAGGCCCCTCCGGTGTCTATATAAACCGGAGGGCTTAGTCTGGACAGGCTATCAGAATTTATATAGGCTAGACATCTAGGGTTTTATCCATTGCGATCTCGAGGTAGATTGACTCTTGTAACCCCTATACTCATCAAATACAATCAAGCAGGACGTCAAATACAATCAAGCAGGACGTAGGGTTTTACCTCCATTAAGAGGGCTCGAACCTGGGTAAACATCGTGTTCCCCGTGTCCCTTGTTACCTTCAATCCTTAGACGCACAATTCGGGACCCCCTACCGGAGATCGGCCGGTTTTGATACTGACATTGGTGCTTTCATTGAGAGTTCCACTTTGTCGTCGGCAGAAGGTTCGATGGCTCGTTCGATCATCAACAACGATGCTGTTTCTGGGGAAACTTTCCTCCCCGGACAACCTTTTGTGTTTGGTGGCTTCGCTCTACGTACCAATTCAGTTGGTCACCTTGAACAGATCGACAGCTACGCCCCTGGTCATTAGATCAGATTCGGGAGCCTAAATTATGTCACTGATATTCGAGGAGACTTGATCTTCGAAGCGTTCACGGTATTGACCACTATTCCTCATCTCCAAGAAGGAAACCCATCGGATCCATCATGAGGCACCGCTCAAAGACCAACTATCATCCCTGCCCTGGCCGTAGATCTAGAGCAGACTACCTCATCCAAAGATGGGAGTTTGAAACCCACTGGACTCTCTCCTACTATAGAGATCTTTGCCGGAAACCCAGAGGCGACCATATCTTTGGCAATCCTAGAATCAAGAAGGGCTGTCCCTATCATTGGAGAGCCGAACTCACCCCTGGAGGCTAGCACCAAACTCTTAAGGTCTACGCCCATTGAGCACGGCTAGGTGTGATGCACCATGCCCAGCTCCACAGTACCTCACTTCCTCGTCCGGACTTCGCTGCTGAATGAGGACCTGGACTTAATGCGATCTCTCACCATTACGGAAGTATCACCTCCGAACTACGCCCAACCTAGATTAGGGCCTAAGAGCGGGGAATTTTATGTCCCACCCACCACCCACTTAGTAGCCACCATCGAGGACTTGACGGACATGCTAGATTATGCCTCCTAGTGAGTTTTGTGGCCAATATTTGTGCCATGTAGTGACACCATGTCAAGTTTCATGATTTCCTAGTGAGTTTTGGACTTACAGAGATTTAAAAATCGAGATTCGCAATGTTTGTGGCCAATCTAGGACGCCGAGACGGTTGAATTCATTCCCATTCGTTCCATGGAACCTAAACATGCACCCAAAGGACACATGTATGTTTTTTCTCGCCATTTTGGTGCACTAGAGCATGTATTTGTAGCTCAGATTTGGGCCAAGCTATATTACAAGCCTCTTACAAACCGAAGCTTCTCGCAACCTCGGTAGGGAAACATGCCCCTCTTGTGGATGAAACGATAATCGCTGCCTCTTCTCGCCTTGAACTTTGTTTTCTATAGGCAACATAGAATAACAGGAGTGTCGTGCTGAAATTTGAAACTGTTCAGGGTTTGTTTGGCCATTGCATATATTAATTAAGTTTTCTAGGCATTTAATGTAGTCCATAATTCAACTTTGACCTACAAGCACATGCTCCAGTGAAGCAAAATGGGTGGGAAATCATACATGTGTCATTGGGTGCATGTTTAAGTCTTATTTAAGGAATGGGAATGAATTACAAAGTTCTTGTCGTCCTGAAACATTGAGAATCTTGGTTTTTAAATCCCAGTAAATTGAAAACTCACCCAAAAAACATGAAACTTGGCATGGTTTCATGACATGGCACATATATGTTGTGGTAAAAAACCCGTCCAGTTTGAGACAAGGCGCACACATTAATAGCCAACAAAGTCTTTTTGAAACAAATAGCTGAGAGGTTCATATCGCAAACGGCTGTATTATATGAACCGTGTGTTCCCGTAACCATTTAAGTATGGCCACTACCTCTGCCAAAATTTAACCATACTCGATGGCATGCATGTAGCTGTTTGATTAGACGGGACGATCATGAGAAGTCTGTCGTGCAAGCTAGACGGGAGACGTACGAGCAGTCCACCGCGGAGGCTCGACGGGAACGCATGCGTCCTATCCACCTCGCAGGCTCCACGGGACATGTGCGAGCAGCAAGGCTGCCCATGCTCACCGGAAGCAAGCTCTTTGACCTCCATCCACCAGCCGCCTGCCTCGCTCACAACTTCTCCATTAATGGCGGATGAACCGCTGTTTAACATGTGGTTAATTAAAGCACCTGGACGAAGGGTGTTTGCTTGTGATCCGATGGCAGCGTTTGCTTTGTTCATGTTTTCAACTCGTATTCCGGCCTAATTTAAATAACCACATAGGGCAATGGATAATACGATGACAAATAAAATGGCAACGAATAATACGACGACAAATTTACAATGGCGTAGATAATAATTGTCTTACATATTCCGAATAATTTAAAATGCCACATGCGGCAGAGCCCGGAAGACACAGGGGCAAGAGAAGAAGGAAATCGCAGACAACGATCTGGGTCGCTACTGTCTCTACTCATTAACGGATCGCCGGGAGACAACATCCGCCAGCCCCTTCTTCAATTCCTCACGACTTTGCTTGAAAGCAGCCACGGATTCCTCCACCTCCTTCTCGCGCTCAATCCGGAGCTTCCTCAAGTCACCCATCAGTTCCTCAATGACCGCTGTCAGCATCATCCCCATGCACTGCTCTGCTCATGCAGCATCTTCCAGCCGGCGGCCTCCTCCTCCTTCTCGATGAGTGCCTTGAGGAGCTTCGCATTGTCACCCACGAGTTGCTCGACAAGGCCGGTCACCTTGTCAACCAAGGCCTCGCTGATCTTGAGCAGCTTCATCAAGCCGTCGACCAGCTCCTTCCGCCTAATGAGGCCTGCGAGAGTGTCGTCGTCCCCGGCCAAGGACTTCAGCAACGCCAGCTCGTCATGATCGCCGAGGTAGCGAGTGCACTTGTGAGAGCCCTCGCGTGCCTGTAAGAGCTCGTTCGAGGGCTCTGCAGCGTGCTGGGACATCTCTCCTACGGCTGCTACTTCGCGGCGGGACCTTTCTAGTGCCTCCACGGTGTTGGTCTCTACTGCCTGGTTATATGTCCACCCGAAACACCTCCTACCGGCCATGGCAGAATGACTTGACATGAAAGACCAGTTTCGTGGGTGATGAGGAGAGGAACTGTGAAGTAATTTTTGAGAAACAAGGTCAAAATTAGTTTAATAGGTGTGAATAGATTCGCAATTACTTATTGCATTGTAATCTGCAATGTGATGAGAAACAAGGTCAAAATTTATTGATGGTTCTGGGCCTACAAAGCCTATTTCTGTTGTTCTAGCTCATCGCAAACAGTTCTTTTGGATCAATCGTATGCCACACATCGGAAGCCCGAAATGTGGGCCCGCATTCTTGGATGTACGTGTACGTGTCTGCCCACTATCACACACGGTCAAGATATCACCATCGTGTCCTATGGATGCGCAGTCGCACCTCCCATGGGGTGCCAGAAGGTTGACCACGTGGTTGCTCTCCGCTGAGGCGGCCGCGACGCTCTTCTCCTTATTGAGGCGGCCGCGGTGAGCTCTGCTCACGTCCGACCACATGTTTTGGTTGCCATTGAGGCGGCCGCGACGCGCTCCACTTTGGCATCCCTGCGCGTGCTTTGCTCGTCGTTGAGGCAAATTTACAATGGCAATGGTTAGTAATTGTCTGACATATTCAGGATAATTTAAAATTCCACATGCCGCAAGGCCCAAAACACTCATGACCTACATATACATACAATTATAATAAAATCTAGGCTAAAAGGCTGAGCTGGCGGCCTTCCGGCAATGGTCTTCTTGAACTCCATGGTCAGCATAGCACCCTTGCAGTCGTTCATTCCAAATGTCCTGACCCGCCTTCGCGAACTGAGCTGCTGGCGCTGGGATGCTCTTGGGGCTGCTGGGCCTCTTCCAAAAGAGCTTGATAGCATGCAATCACACGCATGATATCTCCTCGAAACCGCTCCATTGCCATGTCTCTGGTCTGGTAGAAAATTCTATCCATAACCTGCATCCTCAAGATATCACGTTGGTGATGTTCTAGTTTGTCGGGGACGTCAACTCTGCCAAGGATGCTCTCAGTCTTGGCCACCACATCATCAGGATCGAGGTTGACACGGCCGCCGCGGGCAATGATGAAGCCACAGGCTGCGTGTGTCTTGACAAAATTGTAGAGGTCCTCTGCCCATTCCTTGCATGGCATCAGGCTCTCGATGAGCACTGGCGACGGTGGCTCTTCGGGTCGGTCGTCGATCATGACGATGAGCAACTCTGGATCTTTTGCATGGTGGATGGCAAACTGCTCATCACACCTCCTCTGCAATATGTTGATTGTCCGCCCAAGGACTGTCATGCCGATATCGCTGCCGACGGGCCATGGTGCATGCACCGTCCGATGAAGCTGTTGCTCCCCGACCTGCTCCAGCTCATTCTCCTCGCTAAAGATGTAATGCAGGTAGGGGTTGACATCGAAGCTTTGGTCATTGCCTGGCATGCTTGGAATAACTAATGGTAGATGGTTGAGGACTAGATCTGCGTAGAGTGTCGCGACGGTGCATTGCCGCCTGGGTTATATGCAGCAAACCATTAGCTAGTGGCGGGAAACCGATGAGGGAAGAGGCATGGATTTTACAATTCACCCATGTGGAGCGCGGGAAGCATTTGCTGGAGCGCGGGAAGACTAAGTGGTTGAGGGTTGTGACTGTCATGCAGAGCCGGATATAGTTCTTTTATTCAAAAGATTGCCTTGAAGTATTCGGGAGGAGAAACCCGCCTTGCAATGCCGAAGACAATCTGCGTGCAAAACATATCGTCATTGAAGACTATTTCAGGGGGCTACTAAGGGAGTCCTGGATTAGGGGGTCCTCGGGTGTCCGGGCTGTATGATATGGGCCGGACTGATGGGCTATGAAGATACAAGGTAGAATACCTTTCCACGTGTCCGGATAGGACTCTCCTATGTGTGGATGGCAAGATTGGCGTCCGGATGTATTATTTCCATCTTCTGCAAACCGACCCTGTACAACCCTAGGCCCCTCCGGTGTCTATATAAACCGGAGGGCTTAGTCTGGACAGGCTATCAGAATTTATATAGGCTAGACATCTAGGGTTTTATCCATTGCGATCTCGAGGTAGATTGACTCTTGTAACCCCTATACTCATCAAATACAATCAAGCAGGACGTCAAATACAATCAAGCAGGACGTAGGGTTTTACCTCCATTAAGAGGGCTCGAACCTGGGTAAACATCGTGTTCCCCATGTCCCTTGTTACCTTCAATCCTTAGACGCACAATTCGGGACCCCCTACCGGAGATCGGCCGGTTTTGATACTGACATTGGTGCTTTCATTGAGAGTTCCACTTTGTCGTCGGCAGAAGGTTCGATGGCTCGTTCGATCATCAACAACGATGCTGTTTCTGGGGAAACTTTCCTCCCCGGACAACCTTTTGTGTTTGGTGGCTTCGCTCTACGTACCAATTCAGTTGGTCACCTTGAACAGATCGACAGCTACGCCCCTGGTCATTAGATCAGATTCGGGAGCCTAAATTATGTCACTGATATTCGAGGAGACTTGATCTTCGAAGCATTCACGGTATTGACCACTATTCCTCATCTCCAAGAAGGAAACCCATCGGATCCATCATGAGGCACCGCTCAAAGACCAACTATCATCCCTGCCCTGGCCGTAGATCTAGAGCAGACTACCTCATCCAAAGATGGGAGTTTGAAACCCACTGGACTCTCTCCTACTATAGAGATCTTTGCCGGAAACCCAGAGGCGACCATATCTTTGGCAATCCTAGAATCAAGAAGGGCTGTCCTTATCATTGGAGAGCCGAACTCACCCTTGGAGGCTAGCACCAAAATCTTAAGGTCTACGCCCATTGAGCACGGCTAGGTGTCATGCACCATGCCCAGCTCCACAGTACCTCACTTCCTCGGCCGGCCTTCGCTGCTGAATGAGGACCTGGACTTAATGCGATCTCTCACCATTACGGAAGTATCACCTCCGAACTACGCCCAACCTAGATTAGGGCCTAAGAGCAGGGAATTTTATGTCCCACCCACCACCCACTTAGTAGCCACCATCGAGGACTTGACGGACATGCTAGATTACGCCTCCGAAGACATCGACGATATGGACGATGATGCCACAGACAAACCAGGCTAGAACCTGCCTATTACCGGGCGTTGGATGGCCACCTCCACATACGATGTGTATATGGTGGATACACCTAAAAAGGATGACGATGGCGGCAACAAGGATCTGATTGAGTACAAGCCCGTTGAAGCACCACCAAAACATTGACGTTAGCGGTGCCACTCAAAGTCGTGTCGCGAAAAGGAAAGCAATACCGGCATCGGAGACAATAACACTCCGGATGATGCCGAAGATCCCGAAGACCCTGCCGAGCCTGTGTCTGAGCAGGATGAATGGGAGGAGGAACAAGTCAACCCCGATGAGCCTGTTGGGAACGAGGATTCAAAGGATAGTAACTATCTACCAGTCTACGAGGAGGATGTCAGCCTCGACAATGAAGACTTCATCATGCCAGAGGAACCCCTCGAGCAAGAACACTTTAAGCGACAACTAATCGCAAATGCGAGGAGCCTAAAAAAGAAATAACAACAGCTTCAAGCTGAACAGGATACACTCAACGACAAATGGACCCAGGTCCTAGCTGCCGAAGAATATGGCATAGATCACCCAACAAAGAGTTATCCGAAGCGTCGACTACTGCCACAATTCGATGACGAGGCCCTTGAGCCAATACCGTCAAGATATAATCACACTGATGAACCAGACCGACCACCACGTGGGTGAGATAAAGTGGCTGCTTATGCCGAACACCAGCCCGCACCACCTCGCTGTCAAGGCAAAGAGATAGCAGCTCCAGGCTCCACCTATGACTTACGCCAGGACCTGGACAATATAGCCGGTCAGGACATGTTTCAAGGGGGCATGCTCCAATGCGAGATGACGGCCATCAAGCCTGGCGCGACAAGCATAACCTCACCTGGCTGAAAACCGAACATGGATGTCATTTGAACTTCATAGCGATGTTGCCCGATACAGAGGCTCCACACACCCCTTATGCTTTACAAATGAGGAAATGCATCACCAGTTTCCAAAAGGGTTTAAACCCGTAAACATTGAAGCATACGATGGAACGACGGATCCTGCAGTATGGATTGAAGATTTTCTTCTCCATATTCACATGGATCGCGGTGACGATGTCCACGCCATTAAATGTGTCCCACTAATACTCAAGGGACCAACACGACACTGGCTAAACAGCCTCCTAGAGAACTCTATTGATAGCTGGGATGATTTGGAGGATGCATTTCGAGACAACTTCCAGGGTACTTATGTCCGGCCATCGGACACCGATGACCTTAGTCACATAGTCCATCAACCTGGAGAGTCAGCCCACAAACTCTGGACTCGGTTCTTAATTAAAAAGAACCAAATCGTTGACTATCCGGAAGCTGAAGCCCTAGCGGCCTTCAAACATAGCGTTCGCGACGAATGGCTTGCCCGACACGTCGGCCAAGAAAAGCCAAAGTCTATGGCAGCTCTTACCGCACTCATGACCCGCTTCTGCGCGGGAGAAAACAATTGGTTAGCTCATCGAAGCAACAATACTAGCGACCCCGGCACCTCCGAAACCAGGGATGGCAACGGACGGCCACGACGTAACAAACACAAGCGTCGGAACAACAATGAAGAAACCGAAGATACAGCGGTCAACGCCGGATTCAACGGCTCTAAACCCGGTCAGCGGAAGAAGCCATTCAAAGGAAACAGGGATGGCCCATGCAATTTAGACAAAATACTCGATCGGCCTTGCTAGATTCATGGTACCCTCGATAAGCCTGCAAATCATTCCAACAGAAATTGTTGGGTCTTCAAACAGGCCGGTAAGTTAAATACAGAACATAAGAGGAAAGGGTGGCCAAGCGAGGACAACGATGAGCCCTGCCCGTCGAACACAGGGGGACAGAAGAAATTCCCCCCTAAGGTAAAAACAGTGAATATGATATATGTCACTCATATCCCCAAGAGGGAGCGCAAGCGCGCACTAAGGGACGTCTACGCCGTAGAACCGGTCACCCCAAAATTCAACCCTTGGTTGGATTGTCCGATCACCTTCGATCGTAGGGACCACCCGACCAGTATCCGTCATGAAGGTTCAGCAGCCCTGGTCCTCGATCTAGTCATCGATGGATTCCATCTCACTCGAGTCCTCATGGACGGCGGCAGCAGTCTTAACTTGATTTATCAAGATAGTGTTCGTAAAATGGTTATTGACCCGTCAAGAATCAAGCCTAGTAACACCACCTTTAAAGGAGTGATACCAGGCGTAGTGGCCCGCTGTATAGGTTCATTAACATTGGAAGTGGTCTTCGGCTCACCGGATAACTTCTGAAGTGAAGACTTGATCTTCGACATTGTCCCCTTTCGAAGTGGTTATCACGCACTGCTCGGACGAACCGCCTTCGCACGCTTCAACGCAGTCCCGCACTATGCTTACTTAAAGCTCATGATGCCCGGACCACGCGGCATCATAACAGTCAATGGAAAAATGGAGCGCTCACTCCGTACTGAGGAGCATACTGCGGCCCTCGCAGCCGAGGTACAAAGCAGCCCCATCAAGCCGAACATTTCGTCGGCCATCAAGCTCCCGGACACTGTTAAACGAGTCCGGTCTACACTATAGAACGACACATCAGTGCATCCAGAGCTGGAATAGCAGCTCCGCCTCTGTCAATCGCCCCATCTAACCGCGGTATATGTACCGCGTGTGCATAACTACACACTTAAAGTACCTTGGGCAACGACGGAGGCATAATGCGGGCAGGGTCTGTAGCGCGGCTTAAACCTATTTTGACCTCAACCCCTCCTTTTTTTCCTTTTTTCTTCCTCCTATCACAGGTTCGTTAAAACCTCATCACCTGACGGTCGCACAAGGGCTCTTTCCGAGGCCCCTTCTATACACACGATCATTGATTTCCCCTCTCAAAGGATTCGGCACCAAGGCGACAGCGGCACAGACGTGCGACAGGGCGTCAAGGGAATCTTGAAGAATACCTTTTCTTTTTTCTGCCCTGTATACAGCTTCCCCTCGTGTACAAATTCTCGGCATGTAAAATAGCCTTGATCTTTATGGCATTATCTGTAATAGAATGTTTTGACGTATCAATCACATTATAATGGAAACAGTTTTTCCATTAACCCCTGTTGGGTATTGGTTTTTTTTATAAATCTGTATTCCTTCTTTGTGTCAGATTGCCATATATACTTTGGTACGACTTAAATGCCAGGGGCTCTATTCGGCCACACATATTTCCAAAAAGTCCGAACACTCCTAGAGTATACTCCGGCGTCCCGAATATCGCATTATATGCATCAGCTCCAAATCATATCTTTGGTCAATAATTGGGTTGCCTCGCTCATGTGATTACTACCTTACATTCCGCTTGTCCGGCAAGGGTAGTAAAGGGAGAACTACTTAGATTGTGTTTCTGGTTCGTCCGGTCAAACACCTCAGTAGTGAAAGCCGAAAACTAACTGTCATGATACGGTGAGAGCCGGTCGGTGATTCGGCGACTTGCTATAAGTCTCTTGCGATTTCTTCCGTATTACTCGAAGGACTGGCCTTCATCCAGTCATGCGCCTAAGGCATCCCAGTTCGGATAGCCGCATATTGCTACCTCTTCAGCATGTGTTGATTTTCCCTTGAAGAGGAAAGGGTGATTGAGGGAGTCCTGGATTAGGGGGTGTTCGGGTAGCCGGACTATACCTTCAGCCGGACTCCTGGACTATGAAGATACAAGACTGAAGACTTCGTCCCGTGTCCGGATGCGACTTTCCTTAGCGTGGAAGGCAAGCTTGGCGATGCGATATTCAGGATCTCCTACCATTGTAACCGACTCTGTGTAACCCTAACCCTATCCGGTGTCTATATAAACCGAAGGGTTGTAGTCCGTAGGCAATCAACTCCATACACAACAATCATACCATAGGCTAGCTTCTAGGGTTTAGCCTCCTTGATCTCGTGGTAGATCTACTCTTGTACTACCCATATCATCAATATTAATCAAGCAGGAGTAGGGTATTACCTCCATCGAGAGGGCCCAAACCTGGGTAAAACAAAGTGTTCCCTGCCTCCTGTTACCATCCGACCTTGACGCACAGTTCGGGACCCCCTACCCTAGATCCGCCGGTTTTGACACCGACATTGGTGCTTTCATTGAGAGTTCCTCTGTGTCGTCGCTTTTAGGCCCGATGGCTCCTTCGATCATCAACAATGATGCAGTCCAGGGTGAGACTTTTCTCCCCGGATAGATCTTCGTCTTCGGCGGCTTCGCACTGCGGGCCAATTCGCTTGGCCACCTTGAGCAGATCGAAAGCTATGCCCCTGGCCATCATGTCAGGTTTGGAAGCCTAAACTACACGACTGACATCCGCGGGGACTTGATCTTCGACGGATTCGAGCCACAGCCAAGCGCGCCGCACTGTCTCGATGGGCATGATATAGCTCTGCCACCGAACAGCGCCTTGGAGGCCACACACGCATCGGTTCCGACCATTGATTCGGAGCCTACTGCGCCGATCGAGGATCAGCGGTTGGACGCTGCCTCAGGGGCTGCGATCTCAGAGGCGATTGAGCCGAACTCCAGCCCCGCACTCCGCATGGCTCATGACTCCGAGGAGCCGGATTCCTCTCCAAGCTCTGAGCCCCCCGCGCCCCTGCCGATCGAATCCGATTGGGCGCCGATCATCGAGTTCACCATCACGGACATCTTTCAGCACTCGCCCTTCGGCGACATCCTGAATTCTCTAAAGTCTCTCTCTTTATCAGGAGAGCCCTGGCCGGACTACAGTCAGCAAGGTTGGGATACGAACGACGAAGAAATTCAAAACCCACCCACCACCCACTTCGTAGCCACTGTCGACGACTTAACCGACATGCTGGACTTCGACTCCGAAGACATCGACGGCATAGACGACGATGCAGGAGACGAACAAGAATTAGCACCTGTAGGGCGCTGGAAGGCCACCTCGTCATATGACAGATATATGGTGGATACTCCAAAAGATGGAGATGGCGATGGAACAGTGGGGGATGATGCCCCCAAGAAACAGCAAAAGCGCCAGCGTCAGCGGCGCCGCTCTAAATCCCGCCAAAGCAAAAACGGTGATTCCGGCATGGGAGATAACACTACCCCGGATAGCGCCGAAGAACAGCCACCTCAGCAAAATTAGGCACAGGAAGATGGACAAACCAGCCCTCATGAAAGAGTGGCAGACCGAGAGGTCGAGGATGATAACTATACGCCTCCCTCCGAAGACGAGGCTAGCCTCGATGACGACGAATTCGTCATACCATCAGACCCCGCCGAACAAGAGCGTTTTAAACACAGGCTTTTAGCCACGGCAAGCAGCCTCAAGAAAAAGCAGCAACAGCTTAGAGCGGCCCAAGAATTGCTAGCTGACAGATGGACTGAAGACCTTGCGGCCGAAGAGTATGAACTCGAACGCCCCTCCAAGAGTTACCCGAAGCGCAGGCCGCTACCCCGATCAGAGGAGGAAGCACCTACATCACCAGCGCATGACATGGCAGACCGGCCACCTCGCGGTCGCGACAGAGAGGCCTGTCGGCCCTCCACCCAAGCCATGCCCCGACGCCGCTCAACTAAGGCACGGGAAAATGCGCCCGACCTGCGAGACATACTGGAGGATAAGGCAAGACAAACAAGATCGATCTACGGATCACGCAGGCGCCCGACGGCATGTGACAATGATCTTCACTCCGGATACAACAAATCCGGCCGGGCCGAACACAACAGACATAGCTCCTCCAAGCTGCGTCGTGATATAGCCTAGTACAGAGGCGCCGCACACCCGCTATGCTTCACGAATGAAGTAATGGATCATAAAATCCCAGAGGGCTTCAAACGCGTAAACATCAAATCATACGATGGCACAACAGGCCCGGCGGTATGGATCGAGGATTATCTCCTTCACATCCACATGGCACGCGGCGATGATCTACACGCCATCAAATACCTCCCGCTAAAACTTAAAGGACCGGCCCGACATTGGCTTAACAGCTTGCCAGCAGACTCAATCGGTTCTTGGGAGGACCTGGAAGCCGCATTCCTCGACTACTTCCAGGGCACTTATGTGCGACCGCCGGATGCCGACGACTTAAGCCACATAATTCAGCAGCCAGAGGAATCGGCCAGACAATTCTGGACACGGTTCCTAACAAAGAAAAACCAGATAGTCGACTGTCCGGATGCAGAGGCCCTAGCAGCCTTCAAGCATAACATCCGCGACGAGTGGCTTGCCCGGCACCTGGGACAGGAAAAGCCGAAATCCATGGCAGCCCTCACGACACTCATGACCTGCTTTTGCGCGGGAGAAGACAACTGGCTAGCTCGCAGTAACAACTTATCAAAGAACCCTGGTAATTCGGACACCAAGGACAAAAGTGGCAGGACACGTCGGAATAAGCAAAAACAGCGGGTCAACAGCGACAGCAATGAAGACACGGCAGTCAATGCCGGATTCAAAGGCTATAAATCCGGTCAGCGGAAAAATCCATTCAAAAAGAATACTCAGGGCCCGTCCAGTTTGGACAGAATACTCGATCGCTTGTGCCAGATACATGGCACCACCGAAAGGCCAGCCAATCACACTAACAGGGATTGTTGGGTGTTCAAGCAGGCAGGCAAGTTAAGGGCCGAAAACAGAGACAAGGGGCTGCACAGCGACGACGAGGAGCCCAAGCCGCCGAACAACAATGGACATAAGGGCTTTCCCCCACAAGTGCGGACGGTGAACATGATATACACAACCCACATTCCCAAGCGGGAGCGGAAGCGTGCGCTACGGGAAGTATACGCGATAGAGCCAGTCGCCCCAAAGTTCAACCCATGGTCCTCCTGCCCGATCACTTTTGATCGAAGGGACCATCCCACTAGCATCCGTCATGGCGGCTTCGCCGCATTGGTTCTCGACACAATCATCGACGGATTTCACCTCACAAGAGTCCTCATGGATGGCGGCCGTAGCCTGAACTTGCTTTATCAGGATACAGTGCGGAAAATGGGCATCGATCCCTCAAGGATTAAGCCCACAAGAACGACCTTTAAAGGCATCATACCAGGTGTAGAAGCCAACTGTACAGGCTCAGTAACACTTGACGTGGTCTTCGGATCCCCGGACAATTTCTGAAGCGAAGAGTTAATCTTCGACATAGTCCCGTTTCGCAGTGGCTATCACGCCCTGCTCGGACGAACCGCATTCGCAAAGTTCAATGCGGTGCCGCACTACGCATATCTCAAGCTCAAGATGCCAGGCCCTCGAGGAGTAATTACGGTCAACGGAAACACCGAACGCTCCCTCCGTACGGAGGAGCATACGGCGGCTCTCGCAGCGGAGGTACAAAGTAGCCTTCTCAGGCAATTCTCCAGTCCGGCCATTAAAAAGCCAGACACTGCCAAGCGCGCCCGGAGTAATCCACAGCAGGACCACCTGGCACGCTCTGAGCAAGCGTAGCAATGCGGCCCCAACCCAGCTTTCGCAATATAGCGAAACCAGTACCTCGCGTACATAACTACGCCCTGGAAATACCATGGGCACGGGGGAAGGGGAACAATAACGACACACCCAAAATACGGCTTAAAACGTACTAGGGGCTGCCGGATTCTTTTTTTTTTAATTTTTCTTACTTTCAGGACTCCATACTTCGGACGACCTGTTCGGCAATTCGACAGTCGAATGCGGCAGTCGAATTGCCGAACAGGTCGTCCGAAGTATGGAGTCCTGAAAGTAAGAAAAATTAAAAAGAAAAAGAATCCGGCAGCCCCTAGTACGTTTTAAGCCGTATTTTGGGTGTGTCGTTATTGTGCCCCTTCCCCTGTGCCCATGGTATTTCCAGGGCGTAGTTATGTACGCGAGGTACTGGTTTCGCTATATTGCGAAAGCTGGGTTGGGGCCGCATTGCTACGCTTTCTCAGGGTGTGCCAGGCGGTCCTGATGTAGGTTACTCCGGGGGCGCTTGGTAGTGTCTGGCTTTTTAATGGCCGGACTGGGGAATTGCCTAAGAAGGCTACTTTGTACCTCCGCTGCGAGAGCCGCCGTATGCTCCTCCGTACGGAGGGAGCGTTCGGTGTTTCCGTTGACCGTAATTACTCCTCGAGGGCCTGGCATCTTGAGCTTGAGATATGCGTAGTGCGGCACCACATTGAATTTTGCGAATGCGGTTCGTCCTAGTAGGGCGTGATAGCCACTGCGAAACGGGACTATATCAAAGATTAACTCTTCGCTTCGGAAATTATCCGGGGATCCGAAGACCACGTCAAGTGTTACTGAGCCTGTACGGTTGGCTTCTACACCTGGTATGACGCCTTTAAAGGTCGTTCTTGTGGGCTTAATCCTTGAGGGATCTATGCCCATTTTCTGCACTGTGTCCTGATAAAGCAGGTTCAGACTACTGCCGCCGTCCATGAGGACTCTTGTGAGGTGAAATCCGTCGATGATTGGGTCGAGAACCAATGCGGCGAAGCCACCATGACGGATGCTAGTGGGATGATCCCTTCGGTCAAAGGTGATCGGGCAGGAGGACCATGGGTTGAACTTTGGGGCAACTGGCTCCATCACGTATACGTCCAGCAGCGCACGCTTCCACTCCCGCTTGGGAATGTGGGTTGCGTATATCATGTTCACCGTCCGCACTTGTGGGGGAAAACCCTTCTGTCCATTGTTGTTCGGTGGCTTGGGCTCCTCGTCGTCGCTGTGCAGCCCCTTGTCTCTGTTTTCGGCTCTTAATTTGCCTGCCTGCTTGAACACCCAACAATCCCTGTTAGTGTGATTAGCTGGCTTTTCGGGGGTGCCATGTATCTGGCACAAGCGATCGAGTATTCAGTCCAAACTGGACGGGCCCTGAGTATTCTTTTTGAATGGCTTTTTCCGCTGACCGTATTTGTAGCCTCTGAATCCGGCATTGACTGCCGTGTCTTCATTGCTGTCGCTGTTAACGCGGCGTTTTTGTTTGTTCCGACGTGTCCTGCCACTTTTGTCCTTGGTATCCGAACTACTAGGGTTCTTTGATAACTTGTTACTGCGAGATAGCCAGCTGTCTTCTCCCGCGCAAAAGCGGGTCATGAGTGTCATGAGGGCTGCCATGGATTTCGGCTTTTCCTGTCCCAGGTGCCGGGCAAGCCACTCGTCGCGGATGTTATGCTTGAAGGCTGCTAGGGCCTCTGCGTCCGGACAGTCGACTATCTGGTTTTTCTTTGTTAGGAACCGTGTCCAGAATTGTCTGGCTGATTCTTCTGGCTGCTGAATTATGTGGCTTAAGTCGTCGGCATCCGGCGGCCGCACGTAAGTGCCCTGGAAGTTATTGAGGAATGCGGCTTCCAGGTCCTCCCAAGAACCGATTGAGTCTGTTGGCAAGCTGTTAAGCCAATGCCGGGCCAGTCCTTTAAGTTTGAGCGGGAGGTACTTGATGGCGTGTAGATCATCGCCGCGTGCCATGTGGATGTGAAGGAGATAGTCCTCAATCCATACCGCCGGGTCTGTGGTGCCATTGTATGATTCGATGTTTACGGGTTTGAAGCCCTTTGGGATTTTATGATCCATTACTTCATTCGTGAAGCATAGCGGGTGTGCGGCGCCTCTGTACTGGGCTATATCACGACGCAGCTCGGAAGAGCTATGTCTGTTGTGTTCGGCCCGGCCGGATTTGTTGTATCTGGAGTGAAGATCATTGTCACATGCCGTAGGGTGCCTGCGCGATCCGTAGATCGATCTTGTCTGTCTTGCCTTATCCTCCAGTATGTCTCGCAGGTCGGGCGCATTTTCCCGTGCCTTAGTTGTGCAGCGTCGGGGCATGGCTTGGGTGGAGGGCTGAGAGGCCTCTCTGTCGCGGCCACGGGGTGGCCGGTCTGCCATGTCATGCGCTGGTGATGTAGGTGCTTCCTCCTCTAATCGGGGTAGTGGCCTGCGCTTCGGGTAACTCTTGGAGGGGCGTTCGAGTTCATACTCTTCGGCCGCAAGGGCTTCAGTCCATCTGTCAGCTAGCAAATCTTGGGCAACTCTAAGCTGTTGCTGCTTTTTCTTGAGGCTGCTTGCCGTGGCTAAAAGCCTGCGTTTAAAATGCTCTTGTTTGGCGGGGTCTGATGGTATGACGAATTCATCGTCATCGAGGCTTGCCTCGTCTTCGGAGGGAGGCGTATAGTTATCATCCTCAACCTCTCGGTCTGCAGCTCTCTCATGAGGGCTGGCTTCTCCATATTCCTGTGCCTAATTTTGCTGAGGTGGGTGTTCTTCGGCGCTATCCGGGGTAGTATTATCTCCCGTGCCGGAATCACCGTTCTTGCTTTGGCGGGATTTAGAGCGGCGCCGCTAACGCCGGCGCTTTGGCTGTTTCTTGGGGGCGTCATCCCCCACTGTTCCATCGCCATCTCCGTATTTTGGAGTATCCACCATGTATATGTCATATGACGAGGTGGCCTTCCAGCGCCCTACAGGTGCTGGTTCCTGTTCGTCTCCTATATCGTCGTCCATGCCGTCGATGTCTTCGGAGCCGAAGTCAAGTATGTTGGTTAAATCGTCAACAGTGGCTACAAAGTGGGTGGTGGGTGGGTTTTGAATTTCCTCACCATCCGTATCCCACCCTTGCTGACCGTAGGCCGGCCAGGGCTCTCCTGATAAAGAGAGAGACTTAAGAGAATTTAGGGTGTCGCCAAAAGGCGAATGCTGAAAGATGTCCGCTGCGGTGAACTCCATTACCGGCGCCCAATCAGATTTGATTGGCAGGGGCACGGGGGGCTCGGAGTTTGGAGAGGAATCCGGCTCCTCGGAGTCACGGGCCATGCGGAGTGCGGGGCTGGAGTTCGGCTCGATCGCCTCTGAGATCGCAGCCCCTGAGGCAGCGTCCAACCGCTGATCCTTGATCGGCGTAGTAGGTTCCGAATCAATGGTCAAAACCGATGCGTGTGCGGCCTCCAAGGCGCTGTTCGGCGGCAGAGCTATATCATGCCCATCGAGACAGTGCGGCACGCTTGGCTGTGGCTCGAATCCGTCGAAGATCAAGTCTCCGCGGATGTCAGCCGTGTAGTTTAGGCTTCCAAACCTGACCTGATGGCCAGGGGCGTAGCTTTCGATCTGCTCAAGGTTGCCAAGTGAATTGGCCCACAGTGTGAAGCCACCGAAGACGAAGATCTGTCCGGGGAGAAAAGTCTCACCCTAGACCGCATCGTAGTTGAAGATCGAAGGAGCCATCAGGCCTAAAGGCGACGACACAGAGGAACTCCCAATGAAAGCACCAATGTCGGTGTCAAAACCGGCGGATCTTGGGTAGGGAGTCCCGAACTATGCGTCTAGGCTGGATGGAAACAGGAGACAGGGGACACTTTGTTTTACCCAGGTTTGGGCCCTCTCGATGGAGGTAAAACCCTACTCCTGCTTGATTAATATTGATGATATGGGTAGTACAAGCGTAGATCTACCACGAGATCAAGGAGGCTAAACCCTAGAAGCTAGCCTATGGTATGATTGTTGTGTACGAAGTTGATCCTGTCCTACGGACTACAACCCTCCGGTTTATATAGACATCGGATAGGGTTAGGGTTACACAGAGTCGGTTACAATGGTAGGAGACCTTTGAATATCGCATCGCCAAGCTTGCCTTCCACGCCAAGGAAAGTTCCATCCGGACACGGGACAAAGTCTTCAATCTTGCATCTTCATAGTACTGGAGTCCGGCTGAAGGTATTGTCCGGCTACCCGAACACCCCCTAATCCAGGACTCCCTCAGTAGCCCCTGAACCAGGCTTCAATGATGATGAGTCCGGCGTGCAAATTGTCTTCGGCATTGCAAGGCGGGTTCCTCCTCCAAGTCCTTCATAGAAGATTGTAATCACCAAGAGTAGTGTCCGGCTCTGTAAAATAAGTTTCCACATATTGCCATAGAGAGAATAATACTAACACAAATCAAATCTGCTGACGTATTCTGCAGTGCGCCATCACACCACAGCCAAGTCGCTTCCTCGGATCGTTTTTACTTTTCCACCTCAGCATGTTTTGCGAGGCGGTTTCCTTGGCACGTCTTGTCAAAGCAGAGATCGTGTACCCTTTTTACGGTATTCTCATCAATACGGACGTGGGTAACCCAACCGCGCCATTTATCACGGTGCTCAGGAGGCAAGCGAGTTTTATTAGGCAGGTGGGGACGCATAACCGCATCCGCCTATATAAGGGGATAAGGATCCACCCTTTTTACCTACGCCTTCTTCCTCCCTTGCCTACCCATCTCTCGCGCACCCGAGCTCCAGCGCCCGAGCCCGCACTTCCCACCTCAACCTTCTCCAGCAATGTCCAGAGCGGGAGGCAAATGGATGGTCTCCACCGTTATGGAGGGCAAAATCAAGAAGCTAAGGAAGGCCGGGTATCTGTCCAAGGACATCGCGTACCGGCTTCCCGAGGAGGGGAAGCTCATCCCCACCCCAAGGCCCCATGAGAGGGTGGTATTTCTCCTCCACTTCCTCCGCGGACTGGGTTTCCCACTCCACCCATTTGTCTGGGGGATCATGTTCTACTACGGCCAGGGGCTTCAGTACCCTTTAATATGGTATGAGAAGCCCGTACACTTTCACAAGTGCGGCACCCCGAACTTATAGCACTATATGCATCGGCTCCGAATCATGATTTGGGTCAATAGTTGGGTTTGCCCGGCTCCTATGTTTTGGTGCCTTACGTTCCGCTATATCGGCTAAGGTAGCACCAGGAGAACCACTGCGATTGTGCCCCGGTTGAGCTGGGTTAAGCACCTCAGTGGAGAAAGCTAAAATTGACTGTCATGATGAGGCGAGAGACCGGTCGCTGTTCGAGAGGTTTTTCGAGTCCCTAAAGACTTATTCCGCTTCGAGCGAGGAGCTGGATAACCCCAGCCAAGGCGTGGATAGCGCCCCGAACTCGGTCTTCCGAACTAGGGCCTTCGCCGACATTTAAAATTATAAAGTTCTATGGCTAAGTGAGAGTGTTCAAGCATTATAGTCCGATTGCCTGGTTCGTCGTGCTGAGCGCCTCCCTCGAAGGACCCAAACAGGGGAAAAAGAGCGCACAGGTTTATCACCGAACACCCCAGCACTAGTGGCATGGGGGCAGAAGCCGATGACTGGCCATCTCTCAATTTTTGATAAACGGCCGCATAGAAAATAATATTTTAAATTCAATAAGCATTGCTTAGCGCATATGAACAAGTTTTCAGCGCACAGGATAAAATCGAGCGAGTTCATTCAAAAATTACATCCTTGGTACACTCATCCGCTACAAGGCGAGCACCCGCAAGAACATCCTTATAGTAATTCTCGGGCTTGCGATGCTCCTTCCCCGGCGGCGGCCCGTCCCTAACAAGCTTCTCACCGTCTAGCTTACCCCAGTGCACCTTTGCACGGGCAAGGGACCTACGGGCACCTTTGATGCAGACGGAGCGCTTGATGACTTCGAGCCTTGGACAGGCCTCCACCAGCCGCCGCACCAGCCCGAAGTAGCTCCCAGGCAGGGCCTCTCCGGGCCACAGCCGAACTATGAAGCACTTCATGGCCTGTTCGGCTGCCTTGTGGAGCTCGACCAGCTGTTTCAGCTGGTCGCTCAAGGGCACAGGGTGTCCGGCCTCAGCATACTGAGACCAGAACACCTTCTCCATCGAGCTGCCCTCTTCAGCTCGGTAGAATGCGGCGGCGTCGGATACGCTGCGGGGAAGATCTGCGAATGCCCCTGGAGAGCTCTGGATTCGGGTAAGTAACAAGTAGTTTACTTTTATATTTCTGCTTTGCATGAAGAATGCCTTACCCGCTGCTATCTTTTTCACCTCCTCTAACTCTTGGAGGGCCTTTTGGGCTTCGGCCTTGGCAGTCTTAAGGGTCGTCGCAAGCTCGGACGCTTGGGTCTTTGACTCAAGCTCCAAACTCTCATGTTTTTTCATGAGAGCCTGAAGCTCTTGCTGCACCTCGCCGACCTGAGCCCCAAGTTTCTCTCGCTCGGTGCGCTCCGCGGCCGTTTTCTTTTCGGCCTCAGATAGCGCTTGCATGAGGGTCGCCACCTCAGTCGTGGCCCCTACAATAAGCAGCACAATCCTGTTATTTTTTTTTGCAATCACGCCTCTCTATAGGCACCTTTTTCTGTAAGGTATTTCGTACCTTCTTTCTCCTCGAGCTGCCGCTTGGCAAGGCCGAGCTCTTGCTCGGTCCGCCCGAGGTCCTGTTTCAGGACACCCACCTCCACAGTCAGTGCGGCGGTGGATAGCAGCGAAGCCTGCATACGCATATTGACTCTTTATTGTTAGACTCCTGCGAAATTTAATAGATCCTCTATTCGGCTTTTCTTTACGAACGCCAAACAGAGCATCAGGGGCTACTGTCTATGCGGTAATATTTTTACATATTTTTTTACTTACCTCGAAGCCTGTTAGGAGGCTAGCACAAGCGTCACTCAGTCCGCTTTTGGCGGATTGAACCTTCTCGATCACCATACTCATAATAGTACGGTGCTCCTCGTCGATGGAGGCGCCTTCAAGCACCTCCAGCAGATTGTCTGGCACCTCCAGTTGGACGGAGGCTGCCGGCTCAGAAGGCTTGCTCCTCTTGGGAGGAGTTCGCCTGCCGCGGTCCAGAATCGTTGAAGATTCCGGCACGATGTCCGGCTCAAAGCCGAACTTGGAGCCCTGGGGGGTCTTGTCCCCTTTACTCCTGGAGTCCGGGAGGTCGCCTTGCGGAGGACCACCTCCTCCTGCCCCGGAGCTCGTTGCAACGCCACTTCGGCATCGTCCGCGGTGTGGGGGGAGACAGCGGGCGGAACTGAGTTCACGTCCGATGAATCCAGGGAGCCGCTCGACGACTCATTGAGTTCGGCCCGGGGCGGGCTGCATGATTATATTCGACATTAGGGAAAGCTGTGCAACGAAAGGAATATCATGAGTTACTATGGTATCCGAACACTTACGATTTCGACGGACGCCTGGCCCAGTCCGGCCACTCCTCTTCGTCCTCGTCGATGTCGGGGGCGTAGTCCGGCGGAGGGGTTTTCCTCTTCTTGGACCCTTCGGCCTTCCCCCTTGGGGCGGCCTTCCTTTTCTTTCCTCCCTCTGCTGGGAGGGGAGAGTTTTCTTCTTCCTCCTCCTCGTTTTCACGGGAGGAGGGTGTCTCGGACTTGTCAGATGACGAGCCCAACAACACCACGTTGCGGGTACTCCTTCGAGTCCCCGTGGTCTTCTTCTTCTTGGCCTTCTTTTCTGGCACCACATAAGGCGCCGGAGCCAGCAGCTTCACTAGTAGAGCTGGGGCTGGGTCTCCCGGCAGCGGAGCCGGACAGTTAATCGGTCCGGATACCGCCCGCCAAGCCTGTCAAAGGTAAGGGAGTTTAGATCCCGCATAGAGTTAAACTATGAAAAAAAGCTGAACATCCTGTAAAAGGTGAAAATAGCTTACCTCGCTAGCGTGACGCTGCGAGCTGTATCCGCGGTCCTCGGAGGCGGATGCGGGAGCCTCGGCACCTTTGATTAGCGCCTTCCAGACGTCTTCATACGTCGTGTCGAAGAGCCTATTAAGGGTTCGGTGCTGTGCCGGGTCGAACTACCACAGAGTAAAGTCCCGTTGTTGGCACGGGAGGATTCGGCGAACGAGCATGACCTGGACTACATTTACAAGCCTAATTGACTTGTTTACCAGGGACTGGATGCATGTCTTTAGTTCGGTCACCTCTTCCTCGTTACCCCACGATAGGCCCGTCTCTTTCCAGGATATGAGCCGCGTGGGGGTTCCGGATCGGAACTCGGGGGCTGCGATCCATTTCGGATCACGTGGCTCGGTGATGTAAAACCACCCGGCTTGCCACCCCTTTAGGGTCTCTATGAAGGAGCCCTCGAACCACAGGACATTGGCAATCTTGCCTGCCATGGCGCCTCCGCACTCCGCCTGGTTGCCGCACACCACCTTGGGCTTGACGTTGAAGGTCTTGAGCCAGAGGCCGAAATGGGGGCGGACGCGGAGAAAAGCCTCGCACACGACGATAAATGCCGAGATGTTGAGGATGAAGTTCGGGGCCAGATCGTGAAAATCCAGGCCGTAGTAGAACATGAGCCCCCGGACGAATGGGTGAAGTGGAAAACCCAGTCCGCGGAGGAAGTGGGGAAGAAATACTACCCTCTCATGGGGCCTTGGGGTGGGGAGGAGCTGCCCCTTCTCGGGAAGCCGGTGCGCGATGTCTTTGGACAAGTATCCGGCCTTCCTAAGCTTTTTTACGTCGCCCTCCATGACGGAGGAGACCTTCCACTTGCCTCCCACTCCGGACATCGCTGGAGAAGGTTGAGGTGGGAAGTGCGGGCTTGGGCGCTGGAGCTTGAGTGCGCGGGAGATGGATAGGCAAAGGAGGAAGAAGTTGTAGGAAAAAGGTGGATCCTTATCCCCTTATATGGGCGGATGCGGTTATGCGTCCCCACCTGCCTAATAAAACTCGCTTGCCTCCCAAGCACCATGGTAAATGGCGCGGTTAGGGTTAACCACGTCCGTATTGATGAGAATCCCGTAAAAAGGGAACACAATCTCTGCTTTGACAAGACGTGCCAAGGAATCCGCCTCGCAAAACATGCTGAGGTGGAAAAGTAAAAACGATTCAAGTAAAGGACTTGGCCGTAGTGTGATAGCGCACTGCAGAATACATCAGCAGATTTGATTTGTGTTAATATTATTCTCTCTATGGCAATATGTGGAAGCTTATTTTGCAGAACCGGACACTACTCTTGGTGTTTACAATCTTCTACGAAGGACTTGGAGGAGGAACCCGCCTTGCAATGCCGAAGACAATTTGTGCGCCGGACTCGTCGTCATTGAAGCCTGGTTCAGGGGCTACTGAGGGAGTCCTGGATTAGGGGGTGTTCGGGTAGCCGGACTATACCTTCAGCCGGACTCCTGGACTATGAAGATACAAGACTAAAGACTTCGTCCCGTGTCCGGATGGGACTTTCCTTAGTGTGGAAGGCAAGCTTGGCGATGCGATATTCAAGATCTCCTACCATTGTAACCGACTCTGTGTAACCCTAACCCTATCCGGTGTCTATATAAACCGGAGGGTTGTAGTCCGTAGGCAATCAACTCCATACACAACAATCATACCATAGGCTAGCTTCTAGGGTTTAGCCTCCTTGATCTCGTCATAGATATACTCTTGTACTACCCATATCATCAATATTAATCAAGCAGGAGTAGGGTATTACCTCCATCGAGAGGGCCCGAACCTGGGTAAAACAAAGTGTTCCCTGCCTCCTGTTACCATCCGGCCTTGACGCACAGTTCGGGACCCCCTACCCGAGATCCGCCGGTTTTGACACCGACAGTGATGCAGCAAAGTAGCGTAAGTATTTCCCTCAGTTTTTGAGAACCAAGGTATCAATCCAGTAGGATATTACACACAAGTCCCTCGTACCTGCACACACAAACAAGAACCTCGCAACCAATGTGATAAAGAGGTTCTTAATCTCTTCACGGTCACTTACGAAAGTGAGATCTGATACAGATAATAAGATAAATATTTTTGGTATTTTTGTTGTATTGATTGGAAAACAAAGATTACAAAATAAACAATGATAGAAATAGCAAGTGGATAGGAAAATAATATGATGGAAGATAGGTTTCACTAGTGGCTTCTCTCAAGATAGCAAATTCTACGGTGGTTGAACAAATTACTGTCGAGCAATTGATAGAAAAGCGCATAGATATGAGAATATCTAGGCATGATCATGTATATAGGCATCACGTCGGCGACAAGTAGACCGAAATAATTATGCATCTACTACTATTACTCCACACATCGACCTCTATCCAGCATGCATCTAGAGTATTAAGTTCATAAGAACAGAGTAACGCATTAGGCAAGATGACATGATGTAGCGGGATAAACTCAAGCAATATGATATAAACACCATGTTTTTATCCTCGATGGCAACAATACAATACGTGCCTTTCTGCCCCTGCTGTCACTGGGAAAGGACACCGCAAGATTGAACCCAAAGCTAAGCACTTCTCCCATTGCAAGAAAGATCAATCTAGTAGGCCAAACCATACTGATAATACGAAGAGAGTTGCAAAGATATTAAATTATGCATAAAAGAATTTAGAGAAGAATCAAATATTGTTCATAGATAAACTTGATCATAAACCCACAATTCATCGGATCTCGACAAACACACCTCAAAAAGAATTACATAATAGATCTCCAAGAGAATCGAGGAGAACTTTGTATTGAGATCCAAAGAGAGAGAAGAAGCCATCTAGCTAATAACTATGGACCCGAAGTCTGTGGTAAACTACTCACACATCATCGGAGAGGCTATGGTGTTGATGTAGAAGCCCTCCGTGATCGATTCCCCCTCCGGCGGAGTGCTGGGAAAGGCCGCAAGATGGGATCTCACGGGTATAGAAGGTTGTGGCGGTGGAAATTGGGTTTCATGGTGCTCCTGGATGTTTTTAGGGTATATGTGTATATATAGGAGGAAGAAGTTCGTCGGTGGAGTTGCGAGGGTCCCACGAGGGTGGGAGGCGTGCCTAGTCCCCCTGGGCGCGCCCTCTTGCCTCATGCCCTCCTCGCTTCTTTCTTGACGTCCACTCCAAGTCTCCTGGATCATGTTTGTTCCAACAATAACTCTCCCGAAGGTTTCATTCCGTTTGGATTCCGCTTGATATTCCTTTTCTGCGAAACACTGAAATAGGCAAAAAACAACAATTTGCACTGGGCCTTTGGTTAGTAGGTTAGTCCCAAAAATAATATAAAAGTACATAACAAAGCCCATTAAACATCCAAAACAGATAATAAAATAGCATGGAACAATCAAAAATTATAGATACGTTGGAGACATATCAAGCATCCCCAAGCTTAATTCATGCTCGTCCTCGAGTAGGTAAATGATAAAAGCAGAATATTTTGATGTGGAATGCTACCTAGCATAATTCTTTATTGTGGATGAATGTTCAGATCCGAAAGATTCAAGACAAAAGTTTAATATTGACATAAAAACAATAATACTTCAAGCATACTAACAAAGCAATCATGTCTTCTCAAAATAACATGGCCAAAGAAAGTCATCCCTACAAAATCATATAGTCTGGCTATGCTCTATCTTCATCACACAAAGTATTTAAATCATGCACAACCCCGATGACAAGCGAAGCAATTGTTTCATACTTTTGATGTTCTCAAACTTTTTCATTCTTCACGCAATACATGAGCGTGAGCCATGGATATAGCACTATAGGTGGAATAGAATGGTGGTTGTGGACAAGACAAAAAGGAGAAGATAGTCTCACATCAACTAGGCGTATCAATGGGCTATGGAGATGCCCATCAATATATATCAATGTGAGTGAGTAGGGATTTCCATGCAACGGATGCACTAGAGCTATAAGTGTATGAAAGCTCAACAAAAGAAACTAAGTGGGTGTGCATCCAACTCGCTTGCTCACGAAGACCTAGGGAATTTTGAGGAAGCCCATCATTGGAATATACAAGCCAAGTTCTATAATGTAAAATTCCCACTAGTATATGGAAGTGAAAACATAGGAGACTCTATCATGAAGATCATGGTGCTACTTTGAAGAACAAGTGTGGTAAAAGGATAGTAACATTGTCCCTTCTCTCTTTTTCTCTCATTTTTTTCTTTTTTATTCGGGCATTTCTCTTTTTTTAGGGCCTCTTTTTTCTTTTCTTTTTTTTCATCCGGGGTCTCATCCTGATTGTGGGGGAATCATAGTCTCCATCATCCTTTCTTCACTTGGGACAATGCTCTAATAATGATGATCATCACACTTTTATTTACTTACAACTAAAAAATTACGACTTGATACTAGAACAAAATATGACTCTATGTGAATGCCTCCGACGGTGTACCGGGGTATGCAATGAATCAAGAGTGACATATATGAAAGAATTATGAAAGGTGGCTTTGCCACAAATATGGTGTCAACTACATGATCATGCAAAGCAATATGACAATGATGTAACGTGTCATAACAAACAGAACAGTGGTAAGTTGCATGGCAATATATCTCGGAATGGCTATGGAAACGCCATAATACTTAGGTATGGTGGCTGTATTGAGGAAGGTATATGGTGGGTGTATGGTACCGGCAAAAGTTGCGCGGTACTAGAGAGGCTAGCAATGGTGGAAGGGTGAGAGTGCGTATAATCCATGGACTCAACATTAGTCATAAAGAACTCACATAATTATCGCAAAAATCTATTATTTATCGAAACAAAGTACTACGCGCATGCTCCTAGGGGGATAGATTGGTAGGAAAAGACCATCGCTCATCCCCGACCACCACTCATAAGGAAGACAATCAATAAATAAATCATGCTCCGACTTCATCACATAACGGTTCACCATACGTGCATGCTATGTGAATCACAAACTTTAGAACAAGTATCTCAAAAATTCACAACTACTCAACTAGCATGACTCTAATATCATCATCTTCATATGTCAAAACAATCATCAAGTATCAAACTTCTCATTGTATTCAATGCACTTTTATGAAAGTTTTTATTATACCCATCTTGGATGCCTATAATAATAGGACTAATTTTATAGCCAAAGAAAATTACCATGCTGTTCTTAAATACTCTCAAAATAATATGATTGAATCATGAGAGATCAATAATTTCTATAAAATAAAACCACCACCGTGCTCTTAAAGATATAAGTGAAGCACTAGTGCAAAATTATCTAGCTCAAAAGATATCAGTGAAGCACGTAGAGTATTCTAATAAATTCCGATTCATGTGTGTCTCTCCAAAAGGTGTGTACAGAAAGGATTATTGTGGTAAACTAGAAAGCAAAGACTCAAATCATACAAGACGCTCCAAGCAAAACACATATCATGTGGTGATTAAAAATATAGCCTCAAGTAAAGTTACCGATGGACGAAGATGAAAGAGGGGATGCCTTCCGGGGCATCCCCAAGCTTAGGATTTTGGTTGTCCTTTAATTTTACCTTGGGGTTCCTTGGGCATCCCCCAACTTAGGCTCTTCCCACTCCTTATTGCAAAATCCATCAAATCTTTACCCAAAACTTGAAAACTTCACAACACAAAACTCAATAGAAAATCTCCTGAGCTCCATTAGCATAAGAAAACAAACCACCACTTCAAGGTACTGTAATGAACTCTTTATTTATTTATATTGGTTTTAAAACTACAGTATTACAACTTCTCTATGGTTCATACCCCCTGATACTAGCCATAGATTCATCAAAATAAGCAAACAACACATGAAAAACAGAATATGTCAAAAACATAACTGTCTGTAGTAATCTGTAGGTTTAGAATACTTATGTAACCCAAAAAATCTGAACTAAATTGGTGGACTTTAGGAATTTTTCTATTAATCATCTGCATAAATAATCAACCTAATCGCACTCTCCAGTAAAAAATGGCAGCAAATCTCGTGAGCGCTAAAGTTTCTGTTTTTTACAGCAAGATCGCAAAGACTTTCCCCAAGTCTTTCCAAAGGTTCTACTTGGCACAAACACTAATTAAGAACATAAAACCGCATCTAAAAATAATCTAGATGAATTATTTATTACTAAACAGGAACAAAAAACAAGAAACAAAAATAAAATTGGGTTGCCTCCCAACAAGCGCTAACGTTTAACGCCCCTAGCTAGGCATAAAAACAAGAATAGATCTAGGTATTGTCATCTTTGGTATGCAATCCATGAGTGGCTCTAATAATAGATTCATAAGGTAATTTAATTTTATTCCTAGGGAAGTGTTCCATTCCTTTCCTTAACGGAAATTGGAATCTAATATTTCCTTCTTTCATATCAATAATTGCACCAATCGTTCTAAGGAAAGGTCTACCAAGAATAATATGACATGTAGGCTCGCAATCTATATCAAGAACAATGAAATCTATGGGCACATAATTCCTATTTGCAACAATAAGAACATCATTTATCCTTCCCATAGGTTTCTTAATAGTGGAATCCGCAAGATGCAAATTTAAAGAACAATCATCAAATTCACGGAAACCTAACACATCACACAAAGTTTTTGGAATCATGGACATGCTAGCACCAATCACATAAAGCATATCATGCATGCTCTTTAATTTTAATTTTAATAGTAGGTCCCCACTCATCATAAAGTTTTCTAGGGATAGAAACTTCTAATTCAAGCTTTTCTTCATAAGATTGCGTTAAAGCATCAATGATGTGTTTGGTAAAAGCTTTATTTTGACTATAAGCATGAGGAGAATTTAGCATGGATTGCAACAAGGAAATACAATCTATCAAAGAGCAATTATCATAATTAAATTACTTGAAATCCAAAATAGTGGGTTCACTACTATGTAAAGTTTTGACCTCTTCAATCCCACTTTTAACAATTTTTGCATCAAGATCTAAAAACTACGGATCGTTGGGACACCTTTTAGCTAAAGTTGACTCATCTCTAGTCCCATCATTATCAAGATTCATATTGCAAAACAAAGATTTAATAGGAGACACATCAATCACTTTTAGATCTTCATCCTTATTATCGTGAAAACTAGAACACGCTTTTATAAAGCAATCTTTTTTAGCACGCATCCTAGCGGTTCTTTCTTTGCACTCATCAATGGAAATTATCATGGATTTGGGAGACTCATTGATATCATGCTTAGGTGGAATAGATCTAAGTTTCAAATAATCAACATCAAGAGAAATTCTATCCACGTTCCTAGCCAGCTCATCAATCTTAGGAAATTTTTCTTCAAGCAAAGCATTGAAATTCTTTTGCGAAATAATAAATTCTTTAACACTAGTCTAAAAATCAAAGGGCATCTTATTGAAATTTCCATAAGAGTTGTTGTAGGAATTACCATAATAATTAGAGGAATTACTAGGAAACGACCTAGGATTAAAGTTTGCTCTATACGCGTTGTTACCAAAATTGTTGCTACCAACAAAATTCACATCCATAGATTCATTATTATTCTCAATCAAAGTAGACAAAGGCATATCATTAGCATCAGAAGAAACACTCTTATTAGCAAACAATTTCATAAGTTCATTAATCTTTCCACTCAAAACATTAATTTCTTCTATCGCATGAACCTTTTTACTAGTAGATCTTTCGGTGTGCCATTGAGAATAATTAACCATAATATAATCTAGGAGTTTAGTAGCTTCTGCTAAAGTGATTTCCATAAAAGTGCCTCCCGCTGCCGAATCTAAAAGATTTCTAGAAGCAAAATTCAATCTAGCATAAATTTTTTGTATGATCATCTATAAGTTTAGTCCATGAGTAGGGAAATTACGTATCATTAATTTCTTCCTCTCCCAAGCTTGTGCAACATGCTCATGAGCAAGTTTCTTAAAATTCATAACATCATTTCTAAGAGAGATGATCTTAGCCGAAGGAAAACACTTAGAGATAAGAGCATCTTTGCACTTATTCCATGAATCAATACTATTTTTAGGCAAAGACGAAAACCAAGTTTTTGCACTATCCCTAAGCGAAAACGGAAATAGCTTCAATTTAACAATATCATTATCCACATCTTTCTTCTTTTGCATATCACATAAATCAACAAAGCTGTTTAGATGGGTAGCGGCATCTTCACTAGGAAGGCCAGAAAACGGATCTTTGATAACAAGGTTCAGCAAAGAAGTATTAGTTTCACAAGATTCAACATCGGTAAGAGGAGCAATCAGACTGCTAATAAAATCATTATTGTTGGTATTGGAAAATTCACACAATTTAGTATTGTATAGAGCCATCGTGATCCAAACAATCCAACACACAAGCACACAAGAAGCAAGCGTAAAGAGATAGATAGAAAATAGGCGAACGGAAAAGAGGGCGAATAAAATGGCAAGGGTGAAGTGGGGGAGAGGAAAACGAGAGGCAAATGGCAAAAAATGTAATGCGAGGGAGAGGAGTTTCTGATTGGTACTTGGTATGTCTTGACTTGTGCATAGATCTCCCCTGCAACGGCCCCAGAAATCCTCCTTGCTACCTCTTGAGCATGCGTTGGTTTTCCCTTGAAGAGGAAACGGTGATGCAGCAAAGTAGCGTAAGTATTTCCCTCAGTTTTTGAGAACCAAGGTATCAATCTAGTAGGAGATTACATGCAAGTCCCTCGTACCTGCACAAACAAACAAGAACCTCGCAACCAACGCGCTAAAGGGGTTGTCAATCCCTTCACGGTCACTTACGAAAGTGAGATATGATACAAATAATAAGATAAATATTTTTGGTATTTTTGTTGTATAGATTGGAAAATAAAGATTGCAAAATAAACAATGATAGAAATAGCAAGTGGATAGGTAAATAATATGATGGAAGATAGACCCGGGGGCCAGAGGTTTCACTAGTGACTTCTCTCAAGATAGCAAATTCTACGGTGGGTGAACAAATTAATATCGAGCAATTGATAGAAAAGCGCATAGTTATGAGAATATCTAGGCATGATGATGTATATAGGCATCACGTCCGCGACAAGTAGACCGAAACGATTCTGCATCAAATACTATTACTCCACACATCGACCGCTATCCAACATGCATCTAGAGTATTAAGTTCAAAAGAACAGAGTAACGCATTAGGCAAGATGACATGATGTAGAGGGATAAACTCAAGCATTATGATATAAACCCCATCTTTTTATCCTCGATGGCAACAATACAAAACGTGCCTTGCTGCCCCTGCTGTCACTGGGAAAGGACACCGAAAGAGTGAACCCAAAGCTAAGCACTTCTCCCATTGCAAGAAAGATAAATCTAGTAGGCCAAACTAAACTGATAAGTCGAAGATACTTGCAAAGATATTAAATCATGCATAAAAGAATTCAGAGAAGAATCAAATATTGTTCATAGATAATCTTGATCATAAACCCACAATTCATCGGATCTCAACTAACACACAGCAAAAGAATTACATTGAATAGATGTCCAAGAGAATCGAGGAGAACTTTGTATTGAGATCCATAGAGAGAGAAGAAGCCATCTAGCTAATAACTATGGACCTGAAGGTCTGTGGTAAACTACTCACATATCATCGGAGAGGCTATGGTGTTTATGTAGAAGCCCTCCGTGACCGATTCCCCCTCCGGTGGAGCACCCGAAAAGGCCCGAAGATGGGATCTCACTGGTACAGAAGGTTGCGGCGGTGGAAATAGGGTTTCTAGTGCTCCTGGATGTTTTAAGGGTATATGTGTATATATAGGAGGAAGAAGTACATCGGTGGAGCTGTGAGGGGCCCATGAGGGTGGGGGCACGCTTGGCCCCCCTGGGCGAGCCCTCCTGCCTCGTGGCTTCCTTGCTTCTTTCTTGACATCCACTCCAAGTCTCTTGGATCACGTTAGTTCCCAAAATAACTCTCCCGAAGGTTTCATTCCGTTTGATATTCCTTTTCCGCGAAACACTGAAATAGGAAAAAAACAACAATTTGCACTGGTCCTTTGGTTAGTAGGTTAGTCCCAAAAATAATATAAAAGTGCATAACAAATCCCATTAAACATCCAAAACAGATAATATAATAGCATGGAACAATCAAAAATTATAGATACGTTGGAGACGTATCACATATGCACCAGGGGCTAGTACTTAGTCCCACCGTCAAAGTCCTATGGCTAAGTGAAAGTGATAAAGCCGCATAGTCAAATTACCTAGTTCGCCGCGTAGTCACCTCCTTTACGGACCAAGATGTTGGGTCAAGTGTGATTGTGTGCTATTCCGAACACCCCCGTAGCATGTATGAGGGGGCTAAAGCCGACGACTAGCGAACTCTCATAATTAAAAAAGGGTCGCAGAGGAGGAAAGTAATTTTAGATAAAAGCATACATATATTACAGGCCCCGGTTCATAACACAAAGTCTGGATAAATATATTACATTCACTCAAACATGATATCCTTTGAGCATTGGCCCTCTACTATTCGTTCACCCTCCAGGACATCGTCCAAATACCGCTCCAGCTTGCTGTCGTCCTTGCCTTTGGGTGGGCCCTTGGTCGCCATGACAGTGGCCTTCATCTTCGCCCAATGCATCTTGACATGGGCAAAGGCCATCCGCACACCCTCTATGCATGCCGAGCGCTTTACAGCTTCAGCTTGGGGCAGTGCATCGGCGAGTTGCTTCACCAGGGCGAAGTAGTTGCTAGGAATGGGTTAGGTTGCCAAAGTCGGACTATGACGTCCTTCATGGCCAACCCGGGCATCCTATACAGCTCCGCCAGTTGCATCATCTAGTTGTTCTATAGCGCCGGACGCTCTAGTGCCAGGAACTGTGACCAGAAGAGCTTCTTCGTTGTGTTCCCCTCGTGGGCCTGGGAACTGCGCAGCGTGGGCAACACTCTTCCGAAGATCCGCAAAGGTGTTTGGAGAACTCCATAGTCGAGTGAGCAAGGCATATCTTTGACTGGAAAATATACTCTGCAAAAGAAAGGGCTTAGCAGACGCTATCTGTTCGGCCTGCCGGATCTCTTCACGAGCACTCCGGGACTCGGTATGTGCCACCTTGACCTCGTGGAGGGCTTTGGCAAGTTCGGCCGCTTGGGCCGAATTCTTCTCCTGCAAAGTCTCGCATTTGCTGATGGCGTCTTTCAGATCATGCTCCACTTCGGCCACCCTCTCTTCGTGCTAGCGGCGGGCAACCTATTCGGTCTTTAAATCCGCAGCTGCTTTATTAGCGGCTGCTTTGCTCGTTTTCGCCTCCACCTTGGCTTGGGAAGGGCGCTCTTGAGGGCCTCGACCTCGGCTGCGCTAGCTGCACCCATAATCACAGCAATACATGAGTTAAACTCTGAATTTGCATAGTACTTCAGACATATGATTAAACTCTTTTAAAAGTACATGCATACCGCGCACCTCATCGAACCGCTTGTTAATGCGGTCAATCTCATAATCTTCCAGCTTCAGCTTCCGATTAAGTTCGGAAACTTTAGTGTCCTGGGCGGTTGCCGCCAACAGGGAAGCCTGTTGAAAAAACAAAAAGTATGTCACCGTCTCCTAATTCAATGAGATCCTCTGTTCGGCTTTTTTCAAAAACCAGACAGCGTACTAGGGGCTACTATCAATATACGGGTATATTTCCTTCATTTGAAAATCATCTATAGCATTACATCGCATACCTCGAAGCCTGTTAGCAGGCTAGTAAAGGCTTCGTTCAGCTGGCTCTTGGCGGACTGAACCTTCTCAACCAGCACACCCATTAGGGTGTGGTGCTCCTCCATGATGGAAACACGTCGTAGTGCTTCCATCAGAGCATTCGGCACCTTCGGATTAGTGGTCACCATCGGAGCTGATGCTCCTCCCCCTTCAAAGGGGGCTACTCACCAGATTCCAAAACCGTATGGGTCTCCGAAATGGTGTCTGACTGGGGCCCGAATTGGTCAGGGACCCCTCCGTCGGTCACCATGGGGGTCGCACCCCCCATGTCTTTGGCAGCCAAGGTATTACCCTCGGGTGTCATTTCGGCCGCCTCGCTCATTCCTCTGTGTCCTGGAAAGGTCCTTCGGGACAACACCCCGGTGTCATCCATCGCAGTGGGCAGAGAGGTTCGCGGAGGCGTCTCGCTCTCCGCCATCTCAGGCGGCAGAGAGATCCCCTCAGAAAGTGAAAGGTTGGGGAGGTCGCGAGCAGGGCTGAAATACAGACAATATAATAAGTTATATTAAAAGCATAGAGGACCGAATACTTGAAATGTATCTTTGATATGTACGATGTGGCCAGGGGCTTCGCCCTGGAAGGCCTCTGGGGGACATGTTCGGCATATGAATGCTAACCATCCGAGAGGGTTATCTTCCCCCTCTTGGACGCCCCCTCCTCTAGATCTGTGGAGGCTGCCCTTTTCTCCCTCCCTTGAGGGGAGAGTCACTTTCCGCCTCCTCCTCCTCTTCGTCTTCGTCTCCCTCGTGGGGGAAGGGGACTTTGGTTTCTCCAGACACTATGTCCGAAGTGCCCTTACGGCGGAGGCCGCCCTTGGCCTCCTTGCTCTTCTTCCTGGCCTTCTTCTCCGGCGCCTGATAGGTGCCGAAACAAGCATCTTTGTATGCTGGGGGTGGCCGGATCTTCAGGAAGATGTGCCAGACACTTGATCCGCTCCGCCTTTGTTATCCAGCCCTATGAGAGGGATAGAAAACTCATTATGCCTAAGAATTTATGGACCAAAAGTATGTTTGGGAATAACACACTTACCGGACTGGCCGGATTCTCGCTGTCAAGGCCGTTGTCTTCGGTCTTCTTTGGCCACATCTTCTGGACCTTGAAGAGCAGCTTCTAGATCTCTTCGTGTGTTGTGCCGAAGAAGCACTGCAGGGTCCGCGGACCTTCTGGATTGAACTCCCACACGTGGAGAGACCGGAGTTGGCAGGGGAGGATCCGACGGAATTGCATCACCTGAATCACGTTAGTGAGACTGGTGTTCTTGCTTATCATGTTTGTGATGCGCTTTTGCAGCATCAACACTTCCGCGATCGACCGCCAGTATATACCCTTGTTGGTCCATGACGCGAGCCGCATAGGGGGTCCGGATCTGAACTCAGGAGTAGCCGCCCACCTGGCGCCGCGGGGTTCGGTGATGTAGAACCACTCATGTTGCTAGACCTTGACGGTCTCCACGAAGGCCCCTTTAGGCCAAGTGGTGTTGGAGAGCTTGCTCACCATGGCGCCGCCGCAGTCCGTGTGCTGCCCGTCGACCACCTTCGACTTCACATTGAAGACCTTGAGCCATAGGCCGAAGTGTGGGGGATGCGGAGTAGCACCTCTAACACGACGATAAACGCCAAGGTGTGCAGGAAAGCGTTTGGGGGCTAGATCATGGAAATCTATCCCGTAGTAGAACATGAGGCCACGGACAAAGCGGCGGAGGGGAAACCCTAGACCGCGGAGGAAGTGAGGGGTGAACACGACCCTTTCGCCGGGCTCCGAGGTGGGCAGGACTTGCTTCTTGGCAGGGAGCCTATGTGCGATGTCCGCACACAGATACCTAGCCTCCCGGAGCTCCTTGGCGTCCTTCTCCGTGACGGAGGAGGCCTCCCACTTGCCCTTGGAGCCAGATCCGGACATGGCCGAAAAGGTTGAAGGTGGCCGGACTAGCCCAAGGGGTCATGCGAATGGCACAGTTAGATTACCCAAACCGTATCGATGAGGATCCTGCAATAAGTGGACACGATCTCTATGTTGACAAGACATGTCAATAGAGGTTGCGCCTCGAAACACGAAGCGGGAGGTGAAAAACGGTTCAAAATGTTAAAGAGGCCAGATGTGGCGTTTTGCTGAAAAGTTGTCTGTTGACATGCATTATTTTGATTAAATATTTCGCCTTCGTGGTTGAGGGTTGTGACTGTCATGCAGAGCCGAATATAGTTCTTTTATTAAAAAGATTGCCTTGAAGTATTCGGGAGGACGAACTCGCCTTGCAATGACGAAGACAATCTGCCTGCCAAACATATCATCATTGAAGACTGGTTCAGGGGCTACTGAGGGAGTCCTGGATTCGGGGGTCCTTGGGTGTCCGGGCTATATGATATGGGTTGGACTGATGGGCTGTGAAAATACAAGGTAGAAGACCTTTCCCTTGTCCAGATAGGACTCTCCTATGCGTGGATGGCAAGATTGGCGTCCGGATGTATTATTTCCTTCTTCTACAAATCGATTATGTACAACCCTGGGCCCCTCCGGTGTCTATATGCACAGGAGGGTTTAGTCCATAGAAGCTATCAGAATTCATATAGGCTAGACATCTAGGGTTTTAGCCATTATGACCTGAAGGTAGATTGACTCTTGTAACCCATATACTCATCAAATACAATCAAGTAGGACATAGGGTTTTACCTCCATTAAGAGGCCCCAAACCTGGGTAAACATCGTGTTCCCCATGTCCCTTGTTACCTTTGATCCTCAGACGCATAGTTCTGGACCCCCTTCCTGAGATCGGCCGGTTTTGACACCGACACACACACACACACACAACCCGAATACCATATGCGGTGCCACATGTTATTTATCACACACGTGTTAACATCAGGAAACATATGTGTAACTTACTAGTCATCGCACACGAGTACTCGCAGATGCATCGTGTATGATACTCCTAGCCACCACAAGCAACTAGTTTGCATTTTTGAAAGTTGTTTGTATGAACAGAATCGCACACGAACTAACTATAGTAACCGTTTGTGTTATAATTTCTCATTGCAGACTATTCATCTGAGTGGGTTGTTTGCTGCGTATCACACACATCTTGTTTACATGAATCATTTGTGTTCTTTTGTCTCATTGCAAACAGTTCATCTATGTGAACTGTATACCGCATATCACACACATCTTGTTAAGTTGAACCATTTCAGTTCTCTTCCCTGATCAAAAACAGCTCGTCCGAGTGAACCATATGCTGTATATCACACACACCTTGATCTGGCTGGCCATTTATGTTGCATTCCCTAATAGCACACAGTTCATCGAAGCGAATTGTATGCCTTATATTGCACATACATTGATATGGCTGCCCGTTTTTGTTGTTCTGCCTCATCCCAAACAATTCTTATGGATCAACCGTATGCAACGCATCACACACATAACTAAAATCCGAACCGTGTTTGATGTCTCTGCCATTGCAACCATTTTGCATCTTTTTTGACGGATTTTTTACATCTCCATTTGTGATTAACGCATCACACACAATTTTTTCGAAGGGTCTCTGATCGTAGTGTCGCGTTAGCAGCATCCTGCAAAGTAGTGAAGCACCACATGTTGAAGGATCTATGACAATATAACTTCTATGTGAATATGAACAAACATAAATCATTATGTTGTCTTCCTTGTCCAATATCAACAATTTTGGCATATAATATTTTGATGGGGGCTCACAATCATAAAAGATGTCTAACATAGTGTATTTGCATGTGAATCTTCTCTTCCCTTATTAATTATTTCATGAATTGCATCATTGACCAATGCTATGTTTGTGAACTTTCAACAAATTTTACCACTTGTACTTTTCTTTATGTGATGTCATCAATTACCATAAGATTAGCATATGCTCTTTTTCATTATTTCCTTTTATTTTGATTGAAACATAAAAGTAAAGAAAACAAAACTCGAACTACTCTTTAATATATATCTCGCACATAGTTACATAGATAGATAGATCACTAAGCAATCACTCGAAGATAGATTGAACTAAAGTTTTATTCAACTAATTCAAAAGGTAACTAGAGATCGAACTAAGATAAATAAAGGCAAAGAAGGTGGTATGATATGATACCGGGGCATCTCCCCCAAGCTTGGCACAAGCCAAGGGGTGTTCCCATATTGTGTACTCAAGTCTCCTTTGGTGGTGAGGAAGGTGATGGTGGTAGTGATGAGGTAGTAGCGAGCTTATCCTCCTATTTCCATGGTAGTGGCTCACCATCATAAGAGGAAGCACGAGTCGCGCGAGTCCTGCATCTGGCAGCCAAACTCATACCTTTAAATCTTGCCTCATATTCAAAGACTTAATTTTGGAGTTCATAGATTTGGCTTTGCAGAAAGTTGATTTGCTCGTTGAGGATGAAGACGACGTCCTTCATGGACCAGCCATCCACCTTGTGATCACAGGTAAAATTCGTAATCATGAGGTGATTGGCATTGAGTCCATGCTCCACCATCCCCTTGCACTTGAAGACTTCCTGCTCCATGGCTTTGAGCCTTGCCTCCACGGTTCCCTTCCCCTTGGGCCCTTAAACATCCCGGAGGTGGACCACCCCCTCATGCATCTTGATGGTTTGAGGGTTCTTCATCACCTCTGACAAGTAGGGGTTGATTACCCTTTCGAAGAACTTGTCCTTGGAGGAGCTCAGAGCGGCCATGGTGATCTAGATCTGTCAAAAAACAACAAGAAAGAAGAACAGAAGATTTATCCATGATACGATGGTCAATATGTTGGGGGGGTATATAAAGATTTTTAATCTTGGAAAACAAGCAAATGAGAAGATAACGGAGTCAGGAAGGTTCCCGAGGTGGGCACAACCCACCTGGGCGCGCTAGGCAAGGCAGGCGCGCCCTGGTGTCTTGTTCCCTCCTCGGTTGCCTTCCTGGTTATTTCTTATTTCCTAATTTTTGTAATATTCCAAAAGTGACAAAATATTTTTGCGTATTTTTCGGAGTCCGTTTAGTTACCATATCACGCACCTCCTCTTTTTCAGGCTTTTGGAGGGTGCCGGATGGTTTCTTTTATGTGTTCCTACGGTGTCATGGTTTGAATAATATTGCTTTGAACATTAATAGGCATACCTGAGATATAATGTTTAATTCTTTACCCATTGACCAACTTCGGGTTTGTACCTTCGGCATTATTAATTTTGATAGCTCCAGAACGATAAACCTATTCTATAATATATGGTCCTTCCCATTTGGAAAGAAGTTTCCTACAAAGAATCTAAAACGAGAGTTGTAGAAAAGAACATATTCACCAACTTTAAATTCCTGCTTTTGGATTCTTTTATCATGCCATCTTTGAACTTTCTCTTTAAATAATTTGGCATTTTCATAGGCTTGGGTTCTCCATTCATCTAGTGAGTTAATATCAAATAACCAATTTTCATCAGCAAGTTTGAAATCATAGTTGAGTTCTTTAATTGCCCAATATGCTTTATGTTTTAAATCAAGAGGCAAATGACAAGCTTTTCCATAAACCATTTTATAAGGAGACATGCGTAGAGGATTTTTATAAGCTGTTCTGTAGGCCCAAAGTGCATCATCCAATTTCTTAGATCAATTCTTTCGGGACCTATTGATAGTTTTGTAATATTAGTTTTATTTGTCTATTGCCAAGTTGAACTTGACCACTAGATTGAGGATGATAGGGTGATGCAATTCTATGGTTAACATCATATTTAGCAAGCATTTTACGGAAAGCACCATGAATAAAGTGTGAACCACCATCAGCTATCAAATATCTAGGGACTCCAAACCTAGGGAAAATAACTTCTTTATGCATTTTAATGAAAGTATTACGATCAACACTACTAGTTTGAATAGCTTCCACCCACTTAGTAATGTAATCAACAGCAACCAAAATATGAGTATACCCATTAGAGGAAGGAAAATGTCCCATATAATCAAAACCCCAAACATCAAATGGTTCAACAGCAAGTGAATAATTCATAGGCATTTCCTGACGCTTACCGATATTACCAATTCTTTGACATTCATCACAAAATAAAACAAAACTTACGGGCATCCTTGAAGAGAGTAGGCCAATAAAAACCAGATTGCAATACCTTGTGAGCCGTTATATCTCTCGCATGATGCCCTCCACAAGCTTCGGAGTGACATTTCCGTAGGATTTGTTCCTGTTCATGCTCAGGTACACAACGTCTAATAACACCATCTACTCCTTTCTAAAGATGTGGGTCATCCCAAAAGTAACGTCTTAAATCATAGAAGAAATTTTTTCTATTGTTGGTACGTGAAAATAGGCAGTATATATTTAGCAACAATGTAATTAGCATAGTCAACATACCAAGGAGTGTTATGAGAAACATTTATTGCAGCTAGTTGTTCATCAGGAAAACTATCATCAATAGGTAGTGGGTCATCAAGAATATTTTCTAACCTAGACAAGTTATCAACTACGGGGTTCTCAGCTCCTTTTCTATCAGTGATATGCAACTCAAATCCTTGTAGGAAGAGAACCCACCACTACCACAGGATGGTCCAAACGCGACACTACGATCAGAGACCCTTAGATGAAACTGTGTGCAATGCGATAATCACAAACGGTGGTGTAAAAACCACGTCAAAAAAGGTGCAAAACATTTGCGATGACGGATGCATCAAACACGGTTCAGATTTTAGTTGCGTGTGCGATGTAGGGCATACAGTTCAGTTCAAGTAACTGTTTGGGATGAGGAGGAACAAAAGAAACGGGCAACCAGATGAAGTTGTGTGCGATATACATCATACGGTTCACTAGGATGAATTGTGTCTGATTAGGCAACACAATGGAAACGATGGTCCGTTATCAGAAATGTGTGCGAAGACCAATAATAACACAGACGATTGCTGCTAATAATCCATGTGATTTGCTCCGTCTACAGAAGAATAACATGTATATATATAACTGAAATAAACATCCAATTACATAAGTGACTATACAGATCATTCACACATGCCTCAATAAACAATTGCATGCATTCTAAAGTAGGAGAAACAATCGTCTAGTCATCTACTTCTTGTGATGCTATGTGGCTCGATCCCTCATTTGGGGCAGGAAGAAGACAGTTCCTCATGTCAACGATCCGCCTATACATCTCATATCTTGTGTACATGTCCTTGGCCACGTACTTAACGTGTTGTTCATCCAGTCTCTCATGCCAAACACTGTGCCATGCGTTCTTGTCCTTCTTGCTCTCTTCCTTCATCTTCGCGTAGTAGGGGTTGATGATGGCCGAGGTGGGGTCAACCAGGGAGTTCAGTTTGTTGTTGTCGCTCCCCCAGACCTTGTAGTGGTGCTGGATGTTGACAAGATTTGGGAATCTCAAGCCCGAAACCTTGAGCGCTTTTAGATCGTTGGTGGTGTCCACCATAGCGAAACTATAGTCGGAGCTGTTGATAAACCTGGAGAAACGCTCGCAAGGCCTTGTGGCCAGGTGGTAGTGGTAGACGAGGACGTCATGTCGGACGCACAACTGGGCAACGACAACCTTCTGATCATGCCCGACATGACCCATGGTGTACTCGAGGTCGAAGTCGACCACTTGGTACTTGTCCTCGGCAAGGAACTGCTTCATTGTTTGGATGGAGCTCTCCATCGAGACTGGATCGTTCGTGTACACCATCAAGATAGACTTCCCCCTCACGTGTGTGTCCACGATGTGTTACGTGGTGAACTGCCCGCCGTTGTCATCGTCGGCCGCTGGGAGCGCCATTGGAGCCACGGGGAGCGCCATTGGAACCGCTGGATGTCCTCTCTATATGTGTCCTCGTGGGTGTGCTTATTGTGTCATGTGACATGAGAGATGAAGGTAAATGGCTGTAGGAATAAAAGGGGGCCAGGCGGCTTGGATTCTCGGCGCGTCCGCATATCAGTTTTTGCAGTGGGTAACTGCATCGTCGCACCGCGCCCAGCGCAACCGCATGCACATGAACGTGTGTGATCGTGCTTCGGCCCCAAACACTGGCAGCGTGCGTGGAGGGACGAGGGCAGAGCACCCGAAGGGACGCCAGAGCAGAGCGCGTGCGGCGGGACGCGAGCAGAGCGCCGCGGCCACCTCAACCACAAGCAACCACATGCATAGAGTCGTTGAACATGCAGGGAATGGTCGTCTACAAGCCGGCCGATAGTTGTGTCGCTGCGTAGAGAGCGGCCATGTGGTACTACCTCCATCTTGGTCTATAGTCCCCTTTATATTTTGTGCCATACTTTGCCCTTAACTTTAAGCAACAAAATGTTAATGCATGTTATAAAAATTATATAATTGGAAACTATTTTCAAATACGAATCCAATTATTTAATCTTTGGCGACATGCATTCGTATTTTATTAGTTAAATCCTACTTATAAAACAAGACGGGGGTATAGTTGGTAATTAAACCGCAAACGTTTTTTTTGTATTAACTGTATATGTACGTGGCCTTTCGTCCTCCAGTCGCACGTCTTATCACCCCACTGCCGCAGACGGCTTACAACACAAGCTTGCGCAGCACGCGAGGGCGTTCTTTTGGCCAAACGATGGTGCCAATGAATCATCAGTGAGCCCATTCCCGCGCAACCTTGCAGTTTCCCGCGCAAGCTTCCCGCCTGACTCGATGAAATTCCCCCAAATCCCAATGCTTATGGGCCTGCTATATGAACCCTCATGGCCAGCGAGTCCTGCGTCGCATTTTCCCCTCCCTCCCTATAGCTTATCTTGTCTGCTTCTCCCACAATCGCCAATGGCACTGGTTCTGTCATTGTCGCTCAGCCACTTCGCTGTCATCAGAGGACAACTCCAGCTGGGAGGCTACACTGCGGCAGCGGTGCAGTCCCCGATGTAGTGTAGTGTGTGTGGCGTCCATGTTGGGTGTGCACGGAACACCCACCATGCACTCTGCCGCCCCTCCCCGCCGGCCGCTATTGCTGGCCACCATTGCCTCCACACCACCGTCCAAAGCCAGGGCCATCGCCCGCTCTGCCGCCACGGCCCGAAGGCGGCAGGTGGCTGTCGTGGCTGCCACCCTACTACGGGACACCGTGCCCATCACCCGCTCCGCCACCACGGCCCGAAGGCGGGAGGTGGTGGTTGTGGCCGCCAGCTGCTACCTCTTGAGCACTGTGTTGGTTTTCCCTTGAAGAGGAAAGGGTGGTGCACTAAAGCAGCATAAGTATTTCCCTCAGTTTTTGAGAACCAAGGTATCAATCCAGTAGGAGACCACGCGCGAGTCACCTCGTACCTACACAAACAAATAAGAACCACGCAACCAACGCGATAAAGGGGTTGTCAATCCCTTCATGGCCACTTGCAAGAGTGAGATCTGATAGAGATGATAATAATAAGATAACTATTTTTGGTAGTTTTATGATATAGATTGAAAGTACAAATCGCAAAATAAAATAGATTGGAAACTTGTATGATGGAAAATAGACCCGGGGGCATAGGTTTCACTAGTGGCTTCTCTCAAGATAGCATAAGTATTATGGTGGGTGAACAAATTACTGTCGAGAAATTGATAGAAAAGCGAATAATTATGAGAATATGTAGGCATGATCTTGTACATAGGCATCACGTCCGAGACAAGTAGACCGAAACGATTCTGCATCTACTACTATTACTCCACCCATCGACCGCTATCCAGCATGTATCTAGAGTATTTAGTTCATAAGAACAAATTAACGCCTGAAGCAAGATGACATGATGTAGAGGGATAAACTCATGCAATATGATATAAACCCCATCTTTTTATCCTCGATGGCAACAATACAATATGTGTCGTTCCCCTTTCTGTCACTAGGATCGAGCACCGCAAGATTGAACCCAAAGCTAAGCACTTCTCCCATTGCAAGAAAGATCAATCTAGTAGGCAAAACCAAACTGATAATTCAAAGAGACTTGCAAAGATAAACCAATCATGCATAAAAGAATTCAGAGAAGATGCAAGTATTGTTCATAGATAGACTTGATCGTCAACCCACAATTCATCGGATCTCGACAAACACACCGCAAAAGAAGATTACATCGAATAGATCTCCAAAAGAATCGAGGAGAACTTTGTATTGAGATCTAAAGAGAGAGAAGAAGCCGTCTAGCTACTAGCTATGGACCCGAAGGTCTGAAGTAAACTATTCACACATCATCGGAGGGGCCATGGAGTTGATGTAGAGGCCCTTCGTGATCAATGCCCCCTCCGGTGGAGCTCCAGAAAAGGCCCCAAGATGGGATCTCTTGGGTACAGAAGGTTGCGGCAGTGGAAATAGGGTTTCGTGGTGCTCCTGGTTGTTTGCGGGGTATGTGAACATATATAGGAGGAAGAAGTAGGTCGGTGGAGCTACGAGGGACCCACGAGGGAGGATGGCGCGCCCAAGGGGGTAGGCGCGCCCCCTGCCTCATGGTCGCCTCGTTGATTGCTTGACATCCACTCCAAGTCCTCTGGATCACGTTTGTTCCAAAAATCATGTTCCCAAAGGTTTCATTCCGTTTGCACTCCGTTTGATATTCCTTTTCGACGAAACACTGAAATAGGCAAAAAACAATAATTTTGGTTGGGCCTCCGGTTAATAGGTTAGTCCCAAAAATAATATAAAGGTGTAAAATCAAGCCCATTAACATCCAAAACAGATAATATAATAGCATGGAACAATAAAAAATTATAGGTACGTTGGAGACGTATCAACATCCCCAAGCTTAATTCCTACTCGTCCTTGAGTAGGTAAATGATAAAAACAGAATTTTTGATGTGGAATGCTTTCTAGAATATTCTTCAATGTATTTTTCTCTATTGTGGCATGAATGTTGAGATCCGAAAGATTCAAGATAAAAGTTCATTGTTGACATAAAAATAGTAATACTCCAAGTATGCTAATCAAGCAATTATGTCTTATCAAAATACCATAGCCAAAGAAAACTTATCCCTACAAAGTCATATAGTTTGGCCATGCTTCATTTTCAGCACACAAAATGCTCTCATCATGCACAACCCTGATGACAAGCCAAGCAATTGTTTCATACTTAGCCTTTTCAAACTCTTTCAACTTTTACGTAATATATGAGCGCGAGCCATGGACATAGCACTATGGGTGGAATAGGATATGATGATTGAGGTTGTGTGAGAAGACAAAAAGGGAGAAAGTCTCACATTGAGGCGGATAATCGATGGGCTATGGAGATGTCCACCGCTTGATGTCAATGCAAGGAGTAGGGTGCCATGCAACGGATGCACTAGAGCTATAAATATATGAAAGCTCATCAAAGAAACTAAGTGGGTGTGCATCCAACTCGCTTGCTCACGAATACCTAGGGCATTTGAGGAGGCCCATCATTGGAATATACAGGCCAAGTTCTATAATGAAAAATTCCCACTATTATATGAAAGTGACAAAATAAGATACTCTCCATCATGAAGATCATGGTTCTACTTTGAAGCACAAGTGTGGAAAAAGGATAGTAACATTGTCCCTTCTCTCTTTTTCTCTCATTTATTTATTATTTTTTTCTCTTTTTTTATTTGGGCCTTCTTTCTTTTTTTTCTTTTGGCCTCTTTTCTTTCCTTTTTTTCGTTCGGAATCTCATCCCAACTAGTGGGGGAATCATAGTCTCCATAATCCTTTCCTCACATGGGACAATGCTCTAATGATGATCATCACACTTTTATTTTCTTACAACTCAAGAATTACAACTCGATACTTAGAACAAAATATGACTCGATGTGAATGCCTCCGGCGGTGTACCGGGATTGCGATGAATCAAGAGTGACATGTATGAAAAAATTATGAACGGTGGCTTTTCCACAAATACGATGTCAACTACATGATCATGCAAAGCAATATGACAATGATGATGCGTGTCAATAAATCTCGGAACGGTGGAAAGTTGCATGGCCATATATCTCGGAATGGCTATGGAAATGCCATAATAGGTAGGTATGGTGTCTGTTTTGAGGAAGATATAAGGAGGATTATGTGTGATAGAGCGTATCATTTCACGGGGTTTGGATGCACCGGTGAAGTTTGCACCAACTCTCAAGGTGAGAAAGGGCAATGCACGGTACCGAAGAGGCTAGCAATGGTGGAAGGGTGAGAGTGTGTATAATCCATGGACTCAACATTAGTCATAAAGAACTCACATTTTTATTGCAAAAATCTACAAGTCATCAGATCCAAGCACTACGCGCATGCTCCTAGGGGGATAGATTGGTAGGAAAAGACCATCGCTCGTCCCTGACCGCCACTCATAAGGAAAGCAATAAAAGAACACCGCATGCTTCAAATTTGTCACATAATGATCACCATACGTGCATGCTACATGACTTGCCAACTTCAACACAAGTATTCATCAATTTCACAATTACTCAACTAGCACACTTCTAATATTACCACCTTTATATCTCAAAACCATCTATCAAGCATCCAACTTCTCTTAGCATTTAAAATTTATAACCATAGTGAATTACCATGCTGTTCTAAAGGACTCTCAAAATGATATAAGTGAACCATGAGATATCAATTATTTATACAAAGTAGAACCACCGCCGTGCTGTAAAAGATATAAGCGAAGCACTAGAGCAAAAACTATATAGCTCAAAAGATATAAGTGAAGCACATAGAATATTCTAATAAATTACAATTCATGTGTGTCTCTCCCAAAAGGTGTGTACAGAAAATATGATTGTGGTAAACTAGAAAACAAAGAATCAAATTGTCGGGGAAACTGATCCTCGAACACCTATGGGGCCGGCGGACCGGGCCCCTTTCGGTTCGATGGGGGGCGGAGATCGCACGAAGAGCAGATCGAGGCGAGGCACACGAGCAGTTTACCCAGCTTCGGAGCTCTCCGGAGAGATAACACTCCTACTGCTGCTTGTCTGGTTGTATTATCTGGTGATCTTGCTCTCCAAAGCGAGAGTGTGATGTTCTCTGGGCTACGGATGGATCGAAGCAAACTGTCTGAGGCCTCGAACCTATGAGCCGAACCTCCTCTACGTTGCGCATGGGCCTCCTTTTATACGCTAAAGGGGTCACCGACAGGTGGCAACGCAGAGGAGGGTAAAAACGTAAAAAGCAAGGTAGTTGATACAGTTGCTTGCACAGTGCACCCTACCTAACCCTGACGGCAGGGGACAAGGGCATTAAATGCCCGTCTGAGTAGCCCGAACAGTGTAGAAAAGGACCGTTAGGGGCGCCACCGTTCGCCACGATGGCGATCTTGTCAGCTTCGCATGCCACTGCGCACCGCTGGCTGCACAGCCTCCCGCCACGCACGTCCGGAGAGGCCCCCAGAGCGACACGTTGGTGGATGCGCTGGAGCGTGGACGCAGAGTGGCCGCCTGCCGCGGCAAGCGTCTTGCCGCTGTTGTTATCTTGTCGGGTCTGGAAGCTTGTCGCTCACCGGGCTTCGAGGTATCTTGGTTTGTCTTCCCAGCAAGCTCCTCTTGTCGGGGCCTTGTTGCCTTGCCGGAGCGCGTGGCGCATCGCGGCAAGTTCATTGGAGCGCCTTGGTTGGCCTTCTCGGCAAGCTCCTCTTGCCGGGGTCTTGTCTCCTTAGCTTAAATACTTTGTTCTTGGATGGCTCTAGGGGAACCTTGGGGGATCTGGGCGATCACCCGGCAAGCCTTTGCCGCGGAGTGCTGCAACTGCCTCTGCACAAGTTTGGGGTACTAGGGTACCCCTAATCTAGTACACCGACACAAATCATACAAGACGCTCCAAACAAAACACATATCATGTGGCGAATAAAAATATAGTGCCAAGTAAAGTTACAGATAGACGAAGACGAAAGAGGGGATGCCTTTCGGGGCATCCCCAAGCTTAGGCTTTTTGGTGTCCTTGGATTTTACCTTGTGGTGCCTTGGGCATCCCCGAGCTTAGGCTCTTTCCACTCCTTGTTCCATAATCAATCAAATCCTTACCCAAAACTTGAAAACTTCACAACAGAAAACTTAAAAGAAAATCTTCGTGAGCTCTGTTAGTAAAAGAAAACAAACCACCACTTCAAGGTACTGTAATGAACTCATTCTTGATTTATATTGGTGTTAAACCTACTGTATTCCAACTTTTCTATGGTTCATAAACTCTATTACTAGCCATAGATTCATCAAAATAAGCAAACAACACACGAAAAACAGAATGTGTCAAAAACAAAACAGTCTGTAGTAATTTGTAGGTTTCGAATACTTCTGGAACCCCAAAAATTCTAAAATAAATTGCAGGTCATGAGGAATTTATCTATTAATAATTTGCAAAATGAATTAACTAAATATCACTCTCCAATAATAAAATGACAGCAATTCTCGCGAGCGCTAAAGTTTCTTTTTTTACAGCAGGATCAAAAAGACTTTCCCCGAGTCTTCCCAACGGTTCTACTTGGCACAAACACTAATTAAACACAAAAAACACAATAAAAACAGAGGCTAGATAAATTATTTATTACTTAACAGGAGCAAAAAGGAAGGAATAAAAATAAAATTGGGTTGCCTCCCAACAAGGGCTATCTTTTAACGCCCTTAGCAAGGCATAAAAGCAAGGATAGATCTAGAAATTGTCATATTTGGTATGCAATCCATAAGTGTCTCTGATAATAGATTCATAAGGTAATTTAATTTTCTTTCTAGGTAAGTGTTCCATTCCCTTCCTTGACGGAAATTGGAATCTAATATTCCCTTCCTTCATATCAATAATTCCACAAATCGTTCTAAGGAAAGGTCTACCAAAAATAATAGGACATGAAGGATTACAATCTATATCAAGAACAATGAAATCTATGGGCACATAGTTCCTATTTAAAACAATAAGAAGATCATTAATTCTTCCCATAGGTTTCTTAATGATGGAATCCGCAAGGTGCAAGTTTAGAGAACAATCATCAAATTCATGGAAACCTAGCAAATCACACAAAGTTTTTGGAATCGTGGAAACACTAGGACCCAAATCACACAAAGCATAGCATTCATGATCTTTAATTTTAATTTTAATTGTAGGTTCCCATTCATCATACAGTTTTCTAGGGATAGAAACTTCCAACTCAAGTTTTTCTTCATAAGATTACATCAAAGCATCAACGATATGTTTAGTAAAAGCTTTATTTTGACTATAAGCATGAGGAGAATTTAGCATAGATTGCAACAAGGACATACAATCCATCAAATAGCAATTATCATAATTAAATTCCTTGAAATCCAATATAGAGGGTTCATTGCTATCTAAAGTTTTGAGCTCTTCAATCCCACTTTTACCATTTTTTGCATCAAGATCTAAAAACTCCGAATTTTTGGGATGCCTTGTAAGTAAAGTTGACTCATCTCCAGTCCCATCATTATCAAGATTCATATTGCAAAACTAGGATTTAATAGGGGACACATCAATTACTTTTAGATCTTCATATTTATTGTCATGAAAACTAGAAGAACAGGCTTTCACAAAGCTATCTTTCTTAGCACGCATCCTAGTGGTTCTTTCTTTGCACTCATCAATGGAAATTCTCATGGCTTTGAGAGACTCATTGATATCATGCTTAGGTGGAATAGATCTAAGTTTCAAAGAATCAACATCAATAGAAATTCTATCCACGTTCCTAGCCAACTCATCAATCTTAAGCAATTTTTCTTCAATCAAGGCATTGAAACTCTTTTGAGAAGAATTGTCTTTAATACTAGATTCAAAATCAGAGGGCATCTTATTATAATTTCCATAAGAATTGTTGTAGGAATTACCACAATTATTAGAGGAATTAATAGGAAATGGCCTAGAATTAAAATTACCTCTATACGTGTTATTACCAAAATTGTTCCTACCAACAAAATTCACATCCATAGATTCATTATTATTCTAAATCAAAGTAGACAAATGAATATCATTAGGATCAGTAGGAGCACTCTTATTAGCAAACAATTTCATAAGTTTATCCATCTTTCCACTCAAAACATTAATCTCTTCAATTGCATGCACCTTTTTACTAGTAGATCTTTCAGTGTGCCATTGAGAATAATTAACCCTAATATTATCTAGGTGTTTGGTAGATTCTCCTAAAGTGATTTCCATATAAGTGCCTCCCGCAGCCGAATCTAAAAGATTTCTAGAAGCAAAATTCAATCCGGCGTAAAAATTTTGTATAATCATCCATAAATTCAAACCATGTGTAGGGCAATTATGTATCATTAATTTCATCCTCTCCCAAGCTTGTGCAACATGTTCATGATCAAGTTGCTTAAAATTCATAATATCGTTTCTAAGAGAGATGATCTTAGCAGGAGGAAAATATATAGAGATAAAAGCATCTTTGCACTTATTCCAAGAATCAATACTATTTTTAGGCAAAGAAGAAAACCAAGCTTTAGCATGATCTCTAAGCGAAAACGGAAATAACCTAAATTTAACAATATCGTTGTCCACATCTTTCTTCTTTTGCATATCACATAAATCAACAAAGTTGTTTAGATGGGTAGCGGCATTTTCACTAGGAAGGCCAGAAAACAGATCTTTCATGACAAGATTCAGCAAAGCAGTATTAATTTCACAAGATTCAGTATCAGCAAGAGGAGCAATCGGAGTGCTAATAAAATCATTATTGTTGGTATTGGCAAAGTCACACAATTTAGTATTATCTTGAGCCATCGAGACAAGCAAGCAACCCAACACACAACAAAACAAGAAACAAGCAAAAGAGGCAAATGAAAAAGAGGGCAAATAAAACGGCAAGGGTGAAGTGGGGGAGAGGAAAATGAGAGGCAAATGGCAAATAATGTAATGCGAATGATAAGAGTTGTGATGGGTACTTTGTATGTCTTGACTTGGCATAGATCTCCCCGGCAATGGCGCTAGAAATCCTTCTTGCTACCTCTTGAGCACTGTGTTGGTTTTACCTTGATGAGGAATGGGTGGTGCAGTAAAGCAGGGTCAGTATTTCCCTCAGTTTTTGAGAACCAAGGTATCAATCCAGTAGGAGACCACGCACGAGTCACCTCGTACCTACACAAACAAAAAAGAACCTCGCAACCAACGCGATAAAGGTGTTGTCAGTCCCATCACGGCCACTTGCAAGAGTGAGATCTGATAGAGATGATAATAATAAGATAAGTATTTTTTGTATTTTTATGATATAGATTGAAATTAAAGATTGCAAAATAAAATAGATTGGAAACTTGTATGATCGAAAATAGACCCGGGGGCCATAGGTTTCACTAGTGGCTTCTCTCAAGATAGCATAAGTATTACGATGGGTGAACAAATTACTGTCGAGCAATTGATAGAAAAGAGAATAATTATGAGAATATCTCGGCATGATCATGTATATAGGCATGACGTCCATGACAAGTAGACCGACTCCTGCCTGCATCTACTAGAATTACTCCACACATCGACAGCTATCCAGCATGCATCTAGAGTATTAAGCAAGATGACATGATGTAGAGGGATAAACTCATGCAATATGATATAAACCCCATATTTTTATCCTCGACGGCAACAATACAATACGTGTCGTTTCCCTTTCTGTCACTGGGATCGAGCACTTCAAGATTGAACCCAAAGCTAAGAGCTTCTCCCATTGCAAGACAGATCAATCTAGTAGGCCAAACCAAACTGATAATTCGAAGAGACTTGCAAAGATAAACAAATCATACATAATAGAATTCAGAGAAGATTCAAATATTGTTCATAGATAGACTTGATCATAAACCCACAATTCATCGGATCTCGACAAACACACCGCAAAAGAAGATTACATCGAGTAGATCTCCAAGAGAATCGAGGTGAACTTTGTATTGAGATCCAAAGAGAGAGAATAAGCCATCTAGCTACTAGCTATGGACCCGAAGGTTTGAAGTAAACTACTCACACATCATCGGAGGGGCCATGGTGTTGATGTAGAGGCCCTCCGTGATCAATGCACCCTCCGGCTGAGCTCCGGAAATGGCCCCAAGATGGGATCTCTTGGGTACATAAGGTTGCGGCGGTGGAAATAGGGTTTCATGGTGCTCCTGGTTGTTTTGCGGGGTATGTGAACATATATAGGAGGAAGAAGTAGGTCGGTGGAGCTACGAGGGGCCCACGAGGGGGGAGGGCGCGCCCAGGGGGGTAGGCACGCCCCTGCCGTGTGGCTGCATCATTGATTGCTTGATGTCCACTCCAAGTCCTCTGGCTCATGTTTGTTTCAAAATTCACGTTCCCAAAGGTTTGATCCCATTTGGACTCCATTTGATATTCCTTTCCTATGAAACACTCAAATAGGCAAAAAAACAATTTGGGCTGGGCCTCCGGTTAATAGGTTAGTCCCAAAAATAATATAAAAGTGTAAAATAAAATCATTAACATCCAAAACAGATAATATAATAGCATGGAACAATCAAAAATTATAGATACGTTGGAGACGTATCACCTGTCGTGGTTCTAAGCCTGACAGTAGAGTGGGGGGTAGGTATGGAGAGGCAAGGTCCTAGCTATGGAGAGGTTGTAAGCACAAAGGATATACGAGTTCAGGCCCTTCTCGGAAGAAGTAACAGCCCTACGTCTCGGAGCCCGGAGGCGGTCGAGTGGATTATGAATGTATGAATTACAAGGTGCCGAACCCCTCTGCCTGTGGAGGAGGGTGGCTTATATAGAGTGCGCCAGGACCCTAGCCAGCCCACGCAGGAGAGGGTTTAAGGTGAGTTAAGTCTGGGGCGTTACTGGTAACGCCCCACATAAAGTGCCTTCACTATCATAAAGTCTACTTGATTACAGGCCGTTGCAGTGCAGAGTGCCTCTTGACCTCCTGGTGGTCGAGTAAGTCTTCGTGGTCGAGTCCTTCAGGCCAGTCGAGTGAGTCCTCATTGGTCGACTGGAAGGCGACCTCTTCTAAGGATGTCTTGGGGTAAGTTACTTGGAACAGGTCCATGACCCTACCCTAGGTACATAACCCCATCATTAGCCCCCGAATGGATTGAGGCTTCGAGTGAAGGAGTTGATGTCGTTTCCGATTGACCTTTGCGCTCTAGTTGTGCGCTGTTCTGGACCAAAGAATCTCTTCGTTGACAGGGAGCAATTTGCCTTCAGTCGACTCGATCCATTCTGTTTTTGCGTCGAGTGATCTTTCGGGCTTCGACGATCTCCGAGCGACGGATTGCCGGAAACACCGCGTCTGACAGACTGATTTGTTGCTCGCGGATTCCGCGGGATGCGAAATTTGGGGGCGCGCGCGAAGCGGGGCGGACCGCGGCGTTCGGATGGGACGGGGCATAGACGCCTCGATCTCCGCGCCGCCTTTTTCGCCACGTATCCAGCCTGCATAACTGCTCTCAGATATGATTAGATCGACCGGGTCCACATGTCAGCCACTCGGAAGGGACCTTATAAATGCGCCCGGTGAGGATTTCTGTGCTGCGCCCCAGCATTCTCCCTCTCTCTCTGCTTCCTTCTTCCCAGCTCAACGTGCTCGCTCTCGCCCCCGCACCACTTCCCTTCGCGCATCTCTCCGGCGACCATGGCCAAGGAGAAGACGGCGGCGCTGGAGCGCGCCAAGAAGGCGTCGGCGTCGGAGAAGGCGAAGGGGAGATCCACCAGCCGCGGAGGGTCCTCGTCCAGATCCCGCCTGCCGAAGGGCTGGGTCCAAGGAGACTGGATCCAGTCGACCATCACAGAGAAGGACCTCCTCGACATGGCCAACGAGGGCTTGATCCCTCACGGAGCTGCGAGGTTGCCGGGGAAGGAGTGGCAGCCACAGCCAGAAGAGGGTGAGTGTGTGCTTTTGGCCACTCATGTTGATCGTGGGTTTTCCTTGCCGCCAAGTATTTTCTTTCGTGGCTTTTTGAACTTCTTCGGAGCGCAGCTCCACCACTTTACCCCAAACTCCATTGCCTATCTTGCTGCGTTCGTGTCCATGTGTGAGGGTTTCTTGGGCTGTCGACCGCACTGGGGTTTGTTCAAACATATATTCACGTGTCGATCTCAGACCGTGAAGAAGGCGAGCCCCGGTGATGAGAGAACCCGAGTCGTCCAAATGTGCGGGGGCCTGGGGATTCAGGTGAGGAATAAGAGCACCTTCCCGCCCATGACCTTTCCCGAGTCCGTTAGAGGCTGGCAGTCGACTTGGTTCTACTGCCAGGTCCAGTCGACGCCAGGGCAGTCGAGTGGACTCCCTCCGTTCACCATGGACCGAGTGAGCAAGCCTTCCCCTCTGAAGCTGATTCCGGAGGAGAGAGCCAACGTGAAGATGTTGATGGAGCGCGTGGTGCAGTTGGTTCGGGAGGGAGTGACAGGCATGGACCTCTTGGAGGTTTTCCTCAGGCGTCGCATCCAGCCTCTCCAGTTCCGGAGCCACTGCATGTGGTTGTACTGTGGGACCGAAGACGAGACCAGAGTCCATCCAGAAGCAGTCGACGATGTCACTCTGGAAAGATGGATGGCGGCCGTCACCGGAAACAAGGACAACCCGCGCGGAGCCAGAAGGGTTCCTCCACTCGACCACAACAGCGACTCAAACAAGGTACACTTGCTCTGCTCTCCACTGCGCCCTCGTCGTATTCATTTCTGTTAATCCTGCCGACTGGTCGACTGATTCTTGTCTGGGCATTTGTTAGGCCCTCACCGAGCTGTACTCGATGCCCCATGGGGCACAAGCTTCGACTGAGGAGGGCGAGGCGAGCGGAGGCGAGAGCCAGGAAGAGGAGGAATGGGACTCGGATGTCGCAGAGGACGATGACGACGATGATGATGATGTCGGTGATGAAGACGACGTCGAGGACGAGGAAGAGGAGGAGGAGGAGGTCGTGCCACCGCGCTCGGAAAGGCGGTCGAAGCTCGTCCACGACCCTTCGACTGAACGTGGCAAGGGGGTTGCGACGCAGTCGACCAAGCGCCCTAGGACCACCTCTCCAGCGCCGACTGAAAAGGCGCCGAAGCAGCCCAGGGCGGCCTCGTCGAAGCCGATCAAACTCCTGCCGAAGATGAAGGTGTCCATCCCTACCATATCAGGGTAACCGTGCTGCTCATATTTTCTTATTTTGTGTGAACTTTATCTCTGGTCGACGCTGAAGTTAGTCGACTGATCCTTTGGAGTTGCAGTGCTGCTACTTCTGAGACCTCGGCCCGGGCTGATGACCACGAGATGGGGGATGCAGCAACTTCGAATCCAGGTACTGTGTTCTTAACACCGTTCTTAGTCGACTGACTCGCGATCTCTGATCCTGATCCTTCTCCGCAGCTCCACCCAACACTGTTATCAATCTCCCTGACGACGATGAGGATGAAGAACCACTGACACGCAGGAGGAGTCGGAAAGCGTCCGCCAGTAAGGTGCCTCAGGATGTGACGGCGCCTGAGATTCTGACTGTGGAAGAAGAGAACACCACTCGACACACGGTGTCCTTCGCAAGTCCACTGACGAGTGCTCAGCAGCCCTCCCTCTTTACGACGCACCACGTCCCAGAGGACCAAGCTGGCGCAGCGAAGGAGGCAATACGCCAGGCGGGACTCATGATGGAGCAGCTGAAGACCATCCGGGACGCGAGCCATGCAGCTTATGACGCCAGTTCTGCCCTCCAAAGCAATGTCCAGGTCAGTCGACCGCTGTTTGTTCTGTTGGATATGCTACCAAAAACTTTTCTTTTCCGGAATTTATATTAGTCACCCACTGGGTGTGTCGAATAAACTCCGTGTTAGCGGGGGCACGCTGAGTGCACCCGCTGGGTGTAGTCCCCAAGGCTAAGGTCGACTGCTGGCAGTCGGCCTTAGGCTTTATGATGTCAATCTTTTTGTCAGTCGACTGGTCGACTGGGCTTCACAAACCGGTGGGGGCACGCTGAGTGCACCCACTGGGTGTAGTCCCCAAGGCTAAGGTCGACTGCTGGCAGTCGGCTTTAGGCTTTATGACGTCAATCTTTCTGTCAGTCGACTGGTCGACTGGATTTCACAAACCGGTGGGGGCACGCTGAGTGCACCCACTGGGTGTAGTCCCCGAGACTGTGGTCGACTGCTTGCAGTTGATCACAGTCTTAGAGAATGCATCTCGCACACTTTTTTTTTTGAGGTCGACTGGTCAACTTTGTCTTCAACAGGATTAGTGGGGGCACGCTGAGTGCACCCACTGGGTGTAGTCCCCGAGACTACGGTCGAATGCTTGTATTCGGCTGTAGTCTTAGAAACGTGTGTTTTTCCCTTTTTCACTCGGAAGTGAATTATATTTGACATTTAGTCGATTGGTTCTTCGCAGAACTCTTGTGATCTTGTGGCTCGCTACTCAGAGCTGGAACACAAGCATACTCAAGTCGAGCTGAGCTTGAAGCGAGTTCAGGAGAAGCTGACAAAGGCAAAGGAGGAGACCGAAGGTATGTTTGGTGAGACCCTGACGACTGCTTTTCCCCTTGCTTGTTTCAAAATCTGATCTTGCTGTAACTTGTAGGTAAGGTAAGGGAGGCCCAGCAGAAGAAAGACCTTGAGCTAGCTGAGAAGATCAAGCTTGCCGACGAGAAGTTAGCTTCAGTCACCAAGCTTGAACAAGACAATACCAATCTGAAAGCTGCTCTTGGGATTGCTAACAAGGAGGTCAGTCGACTGAAAACTGATAAAGCTGCACTGACCGACCAAGTCAGCAAATTGACTGGGAAGAAAACTGATCTGGAGGCCTTCCTGAGTGGACTTGCCAAGAAACTGTTTCTTATGCTTGAAGGTAAACCTCTATGCTTGGCAGACATTTCCAATTGTGATTTTTCCATTCGACCATCCTCTTGACTTAGTGACCACCCTTGCAGAATTTTGTCAAAACTTTGAAGAAGAAACTAGCTGGCTGGAGCCAAACCTCGACCCCGTCAATTCTCTGGTGAACGACGAAGTTGCCATGGAAGTTTTCCGACTGGAGTCCCGTGTTGCAGCTGTCGTGGACTATCTCGCAAAGCTGAGGGCCGCCACATCGCGCATCGACTCGACGCTCTGGCCTGAGGAGACACTTCAGAATGACCTTGAGTCGCTGATGGCCCGCTTGAACATGATCCCTGGTCGAGTGCAGGAGTGGAAGAAGTCCTCGGCTCGGTGTGGTGCAGATGTCGCTCTGTGTCTGGCCCGAGTCCACTGCAAAGATGCACGAGAGGAGAAGCTGGCGGCCCTTCGGGTGGCCAATACCAAGAAGCACGACTTCAGGTCCTTTATGGAGACTTTCCTTGCAGCTGCCACTCGGATCGCCGACGGAATTGACCTTGATGAATTTGTTGCACCTTCTAGCCCTCCACAGGAGGGGTAAAAAACTTCTTCTGGCTCGACGCTTTGAATTTGCCTCGGTATGCCGAGTGGAATTGTAACCGACAAACCTTAACGGGCTTGACGCCTGAGCACTTTCGGTTCCTTTAGATATCGATTCAAACTTGAATTTGGCGCTTGAATATGATTGCCTTCGGCTCGGAATGTCTTTTGCAGGTTCAAAGCAAGGTGCCTGTACTGCAATCGACTTATTCTTTAGTCCACTTAGGCGAGCACTGGGCTGCAGCTAAGCCTCCCGAGTGAGAGGGTTGCTCTCCACTCGGCAGGGTTTTTATACCTTAGGCGAGCACAGGGCTGCAGCTAAGCCTCCGAGTGAGAGGGTTGCTCTCCACTCGGTAGGATTTTTATAACTTAGGCGAGCACATGGCTGCAGCTAAGCCTCCGAGTGAGAGGGTTGCTCTTCACTCGGTAGGATTTTTATAACTTAGGCGAGCACATGGCTGCAGCTAAGCCTCCGAGTGGAAGGCTGGCTTACCAATCGGTAGGATTTTGATAACTTAGGCGAGCACGAGGCTGCAGCTAAGCCTCCGAGTGAGAGGATTGCTCTTCACTCGGTAGGATTTTCACAACTTAGGCGAGTG